>NW_011337184.1:402915-403515 GCF_000735185.1 Notothenia coriiceps
CAGCAGATATCTGAAAGAATTGTGCTTTTGATGATAAAAGCATGAAATTTGGCACACTGTTAGAGCATGCCCTAAGGAAGATTTTTGGCTAGAGGGCCATTGCAAATTTGTCCAATGGCGCATATGGCGGCCATTTTGAAAATGCCCGCCATTGGTTGTTATTTTACCAGTAGTTTAGGATCTAGACCACCTAGGATCTTGATTCTGGTGGCTAATCCTACATTTTCAAGGATGGGGAATGCATTGGTACTATTTACAACATGCTAGAATGTAGCTAACTATATGTATCTGGTATTCAGGGAACAAAATACACAGTAAACCATTAACATATTTATTATGGTGAAGTCATACATGTTACATAATATATATGAAATATTACAGGTTTTCAACTAAATGCAGACTTAGTTCTGAAAACACAGTCCACCACAGTGGCAAAGGGCAGTGTACTGAATTGCTACCTTGACACATTCAGGAGGAGTTCACGACAGGCCTGGGTCGATTGGGCTGCTGTGATTGCCAGTAGGGTACTACCACATCCGTGTCAACTGTGCGTATTGACACCTTGCTATACCCTTCCTTCACAGCATCTCCTAGGTGCAG
>NW_011337184.1:403560-404452 GCF_000735185.1 Notothenia coriiceps
TCTATAAGTGAAGTTCTCAACTAGTAAATGGGTCATTGAATAAGTTTATTTATCAAACAAGAAGAAAAGTTCTTATCTTTATATATTATCGGACACACATGTTATTTCTCCGATCTCATGTCCTTCCTGGTTTTTGATTTTTACAAATATTGACTGCGTAGTCATTCCTGGTTGAAGTTTAGTCGTTCGAAACAACTGAACAGAAGTCTGAGTAGCGTAGATAAATTCTTCTTGTTCGGGTTTCACTTACTTCAGCCTACCCCCTGCGTAAAAATAGTTATACGTTGAATTTAATCGCTTCTGTAATAACTCTGGGTACGTTGAAGAAATACTCACCTAGGAGGACCTTTGGACGCTTAGTATATTATTCGGGAGTCGTCACAGTGTTAAACGTCAAAAGTACAGTCGTAAAATCACCAGACAGAACAGTACCAATAAAACGTTTAAGCAAGAGGGACACAGAACAGAAGGAGGGACAGACAATCAAAAGGGACCACACAGCACTAACAAACTAACACAAAAGTGTTTGACAACGCGGAACTCAAAGAGGAAGGACCGGGCCGACAAAGAGGCAGAGCACTATGGGAGGGACAATAAATCGAGAGAAGGGAAGGGACCACAAGCCGACAACCAAGTAATACGAAAACAGGCAAGACAGAGGGAAGACAACCAGGTCAGTCGCGAAACAAACCCTCTACCCGATGAAGCATGTACGAAGTAGCTGTTCCTAATACAACAAAAGTCGAAAACTTTTTTATTTCGAACCGGAAAACAGAAAGGAAAACTTTGGACGAAGCGAGGAGGGTTAGACGTAAACCCAGCGATAAAAAAAGGCGGGTTGGTACTGTTCCGAACTTCCGTGAGGACTTAGGGGCCTCAACGGAGCGCTCTT
>NW_011337184.1:404482-411273 GCF_000735185.1 Notothenia coriiceps
AGCATTGCAAGGGTTCCCTCGACAAATAGAAAAAGGATTTCAAAGTTGGATTTGAGTACATTAAAGAAAATAAGCTTTGCGGCCAACACACATTTATGATACTTATAAAAACATAAATATTAACACCACTTTATGATTTTCGAAGCGTAAACCTAATCTGCGGGAATAAAAAGCTAATGTAATGCTATAAAGAAAATACATCACGGTCTCCTGGCTGCACATCACCACCGCTGAGCTAAAGGCGGTCGCATGTCAGTGTGATGACATTTAGTAGTAACCGCCATTTTTAGGACCAAGAGAAGCTTCAGACATTCACCAGTGGAGCATTAACTGATGTTTTCAGCTTGTGTTAACAACAGATCTTACTTCAGACTTCTAACCACAAGCAAGTCAAACAAAAACTGTTGACTTGGAGACGAGGGAAATGGAAGTGGTAAAATACTAAGTATTTTTCAGATTGTAGAACTCATTCCTGCACCACTCTTTAACTTAATGGTTTTAGTATTTTATTCTGTTTGAATACCTACTGTACATGAAGCTTAGAAATATGCCATTCAATGACAATGAACTGCAGTGAGTTGACACCCTAGATATGCATTAGAGTTACGTAGAAGCCTTCAATTAATGGACCGTAGATACTAGTACAAGTACAAGTTATATGGGTATTTTGCGAGATCCATTCATCTGTCACAATTGACGTTCTCCATACATTTGCACATTGATGATTTGACATGTCTTCTCTCATCCTCACATTGTCATAGCAGGTGAATCGATGCACACATTAGAGACACACTACCTTCTCAAGCCCTTCTTCCTTCAGACTGATAACATCGAGGTCAAAGTCAGTCCTCAAGCCATTGGTCCGGTTGAAGATTATTCTTCCAGTCAGGCCATCCCAGTGAGCCTAAAGACAGGGGGGTGGGGGGGATATGAGAGGAGATTCAACAATCAGCACCAAGTCTTAATCTTTCCTTTTTGGATGTCACTGTTCAAAGCAAAGTAGCCAAGGAGTCAGAACACACACTTTTTCTTTTTCTACCTCTCACACACTGGTTCTGTCTGTACAGCTTCCTGGCATCAGAAGCTCTACACGCACACACTCTGAGGCTGCATTTGTAACTGTGTGAAGGCAATCCCACAATCTTTACAGATATTCAGGGGTGTGATAAGATACAATGCAGCATGAAAGTGGTTCAGAGCAGGAAAAGCTTTTTTTTTTCCAGGTTCAGCAAATCATCACAGAGATTTTCCAACTGGGAGCCGGGGACTTCAGGCCCTGAAGTCAGAAGAGTGGGAGCCAAAGATCTCTTCCTCTGTACAGTCTGCTCTGCTAGAAAGCCTTTTTCATGATGCTTTGATTCATACACCTCTGATAATCAGAGTGCTGTTTGCATACCACTCCAAAAGAGAGTTTACTTTTTACAATTACCAAGTGATATATTAAATCTGTCAACTTGTGTTGTCAATGTGTTACTATACAGTCTGTCACTTAATCTTCTTCACAACTGTTGACCATTTCCTGGATCCTAGATATTCATGGTCCCAAGAGGAGAACTCCTGTAGACTTTGGTGTGTCATAATTGGTATACTTAAATTATTTAAAACCTCTTAAGCTCACATTCATGCTCCACAGAGGATGAACCCCAGCTGCCAATCTCCGAATAACTCTTCTTCTTCAAGACCCACCTTAAAATGACCCTTGGCGTTCTGAGTTGCTTACTTTACAGGATTGTAATCCAGCCTTGAATGCCATCCTCATGACAAGAAAAATATATATTTCTAATATTATATTTGTGTGCAGTTTTGACTCTTTAAAGGGAGAATTGTAAGCTAAGTCAACCCCTGATTTGTCTAGCACCACAAAGTTCATTGGAACAAACGAGATTTTTTTAAAACAAACCGGAATAAAAGCATATTAAGGCTGCTGAGAGGTTTTTGACTTAAATTATTCCAAGGCCCACTCCCCTTATGACCAACCACAGAAAAAAACATATAATGTATATTTGAAAACAAGCAAAACGTTTTTAAGGGAGGTGAGAGCTGGGAAACGACCATTCATAGTGTTTTTGTGATGCAGTTTTAAAGCTCTACAAAAGATGTAGCTAGTAAAGGATCATCATTTAAGATCATTTCCGATTGTTCAAAATAAAGTTCAATTGATCAAATTAATCCAATCTAATGAAATATCTTAATTTGCCTACTTGCCTATCTCGTCAAATAAATATTAATTAAGCTTAACACATTTATTTTACATGGTGTATTTTGATGAGTATTTTTCAAAGATGGTGTCATGTAAACTTGAGTATACTTCAAGATTTTTGAAAAGTAAGGGTTGTGGAAGGAAAAATAAACAGAGCATCAAAACATCTATAGTGAAAACTGTTGAATTTAATATAAATAAATGCATATAGTTCCAATTTGCAAACCCTCACCAAATGGTTTATTTATTGCAGTGTTCTCATGAACAGAGCATAAGGGAGCCCTAAATATAGTTTGCCTAATCCTCAGCCTTTCCACGGAAAGCTCCGGATTAACCATCCCAGATTCAGAAACGCAGCAAACTGTGGGGCAATTACCAAATATTAAGATAATGTTCTTTTTTTTGTTTCTGCATGGCTGACTAACGCTGGGAGCAGGCTCAAGATGGCTGCCGTCCTCATGGGAGTATGTATGCAAACACATCAAAAGGTTTCCATATGAATAAATACACAGATAAAT
The DNA here is from genome assembly GCF_000735185.1 of Notothenia coriiceps. Classification (NCBI taxonomy): domain Eukaryota; kingdom Metazoa; phylum Chordata; class Actinopteri; order Perciformes; family Nototheniidae; genus Notothenia; species Notothenia coriiceps. The sequence continues at coordinate 407,201 of NW_011337184.1, forward strand.
CATCTCTATTTAATCACATTCCTTTTGCCTCGGCCTTATTTGCATTCTGCGGGTCTGCTCCGCTGAGAGCATGTGTTTGCTGTGTGTGAAGGAGTGTGTGTATGGTGGGGGGGAGCAGGTAGAGCAGCAGCTACCTCTTTGATGAGGGCCATGAAGCGGTTCCCGAAGCGCCAGGGCTTGTGTCGGTTGCACTGTAACGAGCTGACAGTGATCTGCTGAGACTGCTGCACAGCCACGGCCACCACGTGCACGGCATCGTACATGAGCGCGGCGTCCGTCTGCAAACAGAGAGGGGGGGGGGGGGGGACAGAGCGTCATTCACATGGAACACAGAGAATCAGCGGGCACAGGCATGGATCTGCTCAGAATCAGAGAATATCAATGTCATGATGGCACAATCAAAGCCTCACATTAAAACCCAGGGGCCCGGCTCCAGAGCACAGACAGTAGAGAGAGAAAACATTTAAAAATAAAGGAGAGAGAGTAAAGGCTCCTTCTCAAACAGACAGGACTTTTCTTCAGACTGTTCATTTTACATTTATATTACAGTTATATGCCATTTCCTGGACATTTAATGTAAATAATACTTTCAAATTGTGTTAGCTGTAATTTGTCCCTCAGATTTGTATCTCTCAAGGTCAACTTTTAAGTATTTCTCTTTTTAGTTCCGTTTTGTTTTCTGAGATGTTTATGTTATGTTTTTTCATTTTCTACACTTTTTATTTTTCACATTACGTGCAATGCCTTTTTAACATGCTGCTGTAATGAAAATATGTCCCAATTTGGGATCAATAAAGTGTATATTATCTTATTTATCTTATCTTATATACATGCAAATATTTGCACATGTATAAATAATATGCAAAGAATAAAGTTAATATTAAATACATGATCCGTCCTATACTTTCATACACATAAAAAAAGCTTCTAAAGTAAACTATTTTATCCAAACAAAACTACTACTTCATAACTACTACTACTACTACTACTACTACTACTACTACTACTTATATTACTACTTAGTAGTAGTAATATAAGTAGTAGTAGTAGTAGTAGTAGTAGTAGTAGTAGTAGTTATGAAGTAGTAGTTTTGTTTGGATAAAATAGTTTACTTTAGAAGCTTTNCTAAAAAAGGGGCTACAACGGAGCTGATCCAGATTTGCGTCCGATATGACGTAATATCGGAAATGTAGGCTGGCTTTACACCCACGGCCCTATCAGAAACGTTGCTATCAGAAACAATGCCCGACTGTTTTGGCCGTAATATGGTCGGTGCATGTTTACATTAGCATCGCTAACACTCAGAGCTAACCTGTACTGGAGAGCATGTGTGTGAAGAAGCAGAAAATAAAAAGGAACTCACCTTGTGGTATAACCGGCAAGCGAGAAAGCCTTTGAGCTCCATACTGTTTCAGAAATAATCCTTGATAATCCATGATATGGCGTTTCATCACCGCAGTATTTAGTTTAGACAGTAGCTGCCGGGTCCCGCATGAGCTCATCCCCCTCATTTATTTATTTTTTAAAGCTTTATACCCCAAATCAGCACTTTTGAAACAGGAAGTGAAATAGAGGGATATGAGGCATGGCTAGAATGGGTGATCTGTTTGGTATTTTGAGCAAAACACTTCATAGACATGTATTTTTATATATTTGTATATATCTGAGACCTATGCTATTGCCTAAAAATAGCAAGATAGGTGCACTTTAAAATAAACGAGATACATACGGAAGATAATTACCTTATTCATCAAGACAAATTATCACTAATGTATCCTATGCTTTCTTTTAGTATTCTCTTTCAGTGCACATGTATCACACACCATCTACGCTTTACAACTGCTCTCCCATTTAAAACTCGAGAGCTAGAATATTATTCATTGATTAGCTTTGGTATGATTTCCCCTCCCTCCCCCCTATGTCTTTGAACCTAAACATATTTAATTTCATTCATTCTTTTTCACTGGGAGATGATCCAGCATACTCCTTAATCAAACCAAATAGAAAAGCAAAGTCGATAATTGCTTCTATTGTCTCAGGCTGTGGAGAGCACTACTCTGTTTCATAATTGTTGAAATCACAGCAACAAATGAATGCAAAAATTCATCATGTGGCGATATTAAGGGAATCCAACCTGCCTGTTAAACAGGGGACACTAAAAGGGATGCACACAGATGGGACAAGAGCACTGGTTGACGTTCAGGGACTATAAAGATGGCCAACTGACACTGTCACCGGAAACATACCAAAAATGGACGTTTTAACGGCTTTTTATATTTGATAACATGATTCCTTCAGATATTATTGCAGATCTGCTGTAAACTATCAAGCTAACGAAGCTAATCTAGTAATTTCAACAACAAAAAAACGGACACAACACTGACAATTGAAAAAGAGTAACTCTGCCAACAGTGGTGATTTTTTCATTGGCAGCTGTCTTGGCATTGTTTTTGAAATAGCAGCACGTTTCTCCTAATGTAGAGCGTCTGCACAGTCGGCGCCAGACATAACTAATCGCACATTTATTGTCTCGAGGTGGAAAGCACAAACAGCCCTGAGTATGATAAACAAAGCTGAGGCAAAAGGGAAATACCTGAAGCACAAAATGTCTAAATAAATAAACCAACATGCTCAAAAGAAGGGAAAATAGTGGGGCACGTCCTTTCTTTATTCTACTCCTGCCCTCTCAAACAGACACACAGTCTCCCTCTCTTGTCACACATTATCCCCAGCCAGTCACCTTTACTCCTCTACACGTTAGATGTTCTTCTGCAGAGCCAGGAAATAAAAGTACAGGCGAGCTGGCACACAGACAAACACACTCTCAGTGTTTCTCCCTCTCACAAACTTTACACTTTCTGAGCGCTGCACTCACCCAGGATAAACCCACAGTTGCTGCCAGAGTGAATCAGTTAACTTAACAGTTTTGTGACTCTCCTCACGTCCTGGGGGATAAACAGAGGTTTGGCACTACTTGGCTTTGGCAGACAAGCGTAAACACAGTTGTCGATAATTGCTATTGGATTGTAGTAGAGGTACTTTAGAAAAAAACAGCTATTGCCGAAATGGAGTGGTTCAGTGATGACCAATTTTTGTAGTCCGACCCCGAAGTCAGCATCGTAAAGGGTCCATCGACAAAACGGATTTAGATTTTTTTATTTGGGACATTGCAGAACATATGCTCCATGATATTTACTGGTTTTGTCCCTACTGCTAAGCTAACATACACATGTTCAGCATGGCAGCGTTTATTAGAACATCATGGGAAAAACCTCTAGCTTCTGTTAACCAAGACCTTATTTCAGGCATCTAATCACAAACACTGAGAAAAATGTTGGCTTTTAGACAAAGGAACAGGACGTTCCAAAATGCTAACTCATATCCAGGTTCTAGGACTAATTCTTGAACGACTCTGTGGCTAAAATGCCAAACTTGCAGCTTCAGAGCTATAGGTCATAAACAAATAAGTGATGCACAGTGACCTTTTCTTATGTGCACTCTATGTATAGATCTCACAGATGCTCAACAGTTGTGCATGAATACAAAGTAAATGAATTAAAGTGGACCTATCATGCTATATTTTAATAATATAGTGTAGGACCATACCTATATAAGGCATATTTATACTTTTTATTTTTCAAAATACCAAACAGATCATGCATTTTAGCCATTCCTCATTTCGCTCAATTTAACAATGTCTTTACATGGGCTGATTCCGTGAGAACAGCACCATCTACAGGCCTGGCATATGTACTACAGCGTCTCCAGCGCTTTCGAACGGCAATGTCCGTGGCTGTCTCCTCCTGATTGGTGGATTTGGCCCAATAGCCGTAGCGCAACTTCTGTGACATCATAGAAGTGTTCAAATCTGGATCAGTCTGTATCAGATCCATTGCAGCCCCTTTTTCAGAGATTTGGGTATGGAGGAAAATAGAGAGGGTTGTGTTTTCTGACACTTGGTGAGTTCCCTGGAACACCGGGGACACATATTCATGTATAAAAGACGTACAAAAGTGCATTTTGCATGATAGGTCCCCTTTAAGTGTTTTTGTAGGTTTTGTACCGAGTGGCAG
>NW_011337184.1:411318-420423 GCF_000735185.1 Notothenia coriiceps
TGTGGGGGGGGGCGGGTCGTAGTGCGTACGACGTACGGGAGGAAAGAATGAGGTTCCCACTGGGGACACCCTACTCGCGATGGACAACAGTATCTCCGAAGATATTATCTTCCACATTCGTTGTCTCGGAATTCCTTGTTGCCCGGTTCCATATAAACGTAATTATTGTTCCTGAGTAGACATTCACATCGTTATTTATGTTTCGAAGAGGTGGTAGAACAATATAGGGAGACATGTCGCTTCTGAAAAGGATGTTAGTGTAGGTAGTTTTCACATCTGTCGAAGGACATAATAAACAGTACCACATTTGAAGGGGTAGACCAGAAACACTAAGACATAGGATATAGAATTTAATGACTAAAGAACAACTGATAGTAGTGGAGACCCAAAACACACACCAGGGTTCTACCCTTCAATTACTTTTCTCTGCTACTTCTTTCGCTGGCCATCGTATTTGCACTCTGTCGTCTTTTCCCTTCGTACATTTCCGCTTCTTCTGTCTTCACTCTCTAATCAACTGGTTTAAGTTCCGACTAGGTTCTTCAACTTTCTCCGTCTATTTAGAAAAGACTCCAAGACCCAGACACCTCCTAACGCTGCTCGTGAAGATCTCTTATTGCTGACTCCAACGCTCGAATCTGCTCCTAGTCATTTCCGCCGTAGAAGACGCAGACTCTCGGTCCTCGCTCGGTTCGACTAACCTTTTGTCACTTTAGAGTACAACTTCGTCTCCATTCTGCCCGTGCACTGGCCTAACGCTCAGCTGTACAAGAGATCATGAATCGTTCTTTGGCTCCCGAGCTAGCGCTGGGATATGTCGCTTCCACTACTCGTAGTGCTACTCGTTGACCCTATAACTACCTTCTGACTCCCACAGAGACTGCACACATGTCTTCAAGTCTCTTATTTCAGAAACTCACCATACGACCTCTGTAGAGGAATACAAATTCGTACGAAGTACACTCCCCTGCTATCCAACACTTCGCTGATACATGATAAGTGGAAGGGCTTGTACAACTTAAACACTTTGTACAATAAACATAATAAGCTAACTACAACAATAATACCTACCAGAATTTACACTACTCTCATATAGCCCCAACATCTCCTATCGATAATGTACTGCCTCCAGAAATATCACCAGGATATCACATGTAACAGAAACCCCCACATAACCACTCCCCGATTTATCATCATCATCTCTCAATAACTACCTTCTGACTAATTACTCTACTGTATAACGTATTAAACCAATCAACTACAATGAAGCTCCCCCCAGCCTCTATGACTAACTAGTAGAGAGAACAGACATGTTTGTAAGTCTCTTTTAACTCGCTCATCTCAACTGAACTCTTTTCAAAACCCCAGTTTCTCAACACCGCCACTCCTATTATCTACGCACAAAGTTTTCCAATAGTACTCTTTAGACACTTGTTCATTACTCTCAGATAAAATAAACGACACGTATGCGACCACTTCAAGCGGACTCGTCCAGATATAATGCATCCACTCGCGATATACACATCGCTGGGAGATGATCAGATCACCCATCGGTTGGTGGTGGTGACAATATACGGTATCGGATAATAACGTTACCCTATTACTTATACTTGTTACTGCTCGATCACTTAGTACTACTCTGCACACACCCCACAGCACGTGACATGTCTGGGTCCTGAGACGAAATATAAATCCACTCATTCAGTACCACACCCCAACTCTGATGCTTGGTCGGTAACCGTAACGATGTCACCATCCAAGTAAGCGCTTGTAACTATCAAAACAAATCCTGAACCTGCTCTCAAACTGTCTTGATCGATACAGTGTCCTCGCACACTCCTCCATTACGTCTAGTTAGAGGGGACATACCCTTTGAAACGCCCGTCGCATATACACTCACGCTACCATACTAAGTCCTATGGAGTAGTGTCGCTAATGAAGGTCCACACAGATCCAACTGACGCCCATAGCTCCCTCGACCTCGAACTTTTCTGGCCAAAAGACGAAGTGTGGCGTCACTCTTCGTCGGAAAATCGAGGCCTTGTCACCCGCGTCCGTTCAAAGTTCGTGAGTATTTTCTTACAACACAGTGCAAGTTCCTCATCCCCACACACGCTGTCCTTCCCTTTTGATCGTTTATGGCGTATCGCAAGCAGACGAAATGGTATGCAGCTCCGCCCCCGTCCCGCCCTAGTTGAGGACTGTTGTTGTTTTTCGGGTGTAAAAATAGTCAACATGTGTTGCTACCTCTCTTGATATATATTAAACTCTTACAGTCCTTCTGAGATGATCTTTTCTCCTGGTCTGCTGCATCACGGAATCCGCTCCTCTTCAACTGATACCGACTAATCATGATAAATCCACCTTAGCCAAAGACTTCTTCATGCCTCCCTTCGACCTCGTGTAGACCGGTAACAACACGCAGCCACAGTCGACAACTCCCACTCCTCCTACTCACCAAAAGGCGCACATGAACGACCCAATACTCCCGATCATCAACCTTCCGCTCATGCACGCGCTCCTTTGCCAACCAGCATGACTCAGTAACTGCCGCTTCCCCTGACACTCCTACTGCGTTATTTACATCTTCCGCGCAAATTTTCAATTAACACCTCTTACCTTTACTCGTCACACTTACACTCCCTTCACCCTCTCATCAGCAAATCTGGCCGGCCTGAGACAATCCCCCACACACTCCCATATCGTCCCCACACTTTTAATCACGTCGGGTCCTCGAATTCCATATAAACTACGGTCCGACTCCTTCCTCACGCACAACAGACTTCGGTACTTTTTCATACCTCTGACGAGACGTGCCTATTCATGCGTACTACCTCCTACCCACTACACACATTATCCCAAAAGTTTTCAGAAAACTACCTTTCTACTTACTCTACACTTTACACTCACCCCGTCTCACAGTGATTGCAGGTCGGGGGGGCTGGAGGAAGATACAGTATTTGTAAGAAAGGTAGTGGAGTTAAAGGTGAGAGAAAGGAGGGAAATATAATCAATAGCAAACGTTGTGAGTGTGTACATTTGTAAAGGAACTCACCACGTTGCTGTAACGATATAAACATGGTGGTATAATGAATAAGTAATGTCCTGATTAGGCGAAATGAAGCCTGCCAATAAAAACAGTCTTTCAAATTGTTGGTTGGTTACAGAGGTTGCGCTAGACATTTTCGCTGCCCGTAATTTTTGACGGACAGGGTCGTAACATTTCCTTCAAAATCCAGTATTACCCGTCTGCCTTTACACAACTCTGACGGGGGGGGATGGTGGAGAGAGAGCACGCTCGTGAACTGTCAACGGGGTCGTGGGGGGGGGCACGCTCGTGAACTGTTAGCGCCGTGTTACGCATGCCCACTGTTTAAAGCCAAAACTCACAGACATTTCAATGATTTGTACGACAAAGTTAGGTTTGGAAACGGTATCATTTCCTTTTTGGAGGGCATGCATAACACGGCATAACACCGGAGCCTCGCTGCGGGGAAACTTTGCCGCTGTTCTAAATGTGTTCTAATCTGTCAAAATGAAGGACTGCTTTCAGAGACGGAAAATATTCGGTTAACGCGAACACTGGTTGGTTATTTCCAGATTTTGTTTGAAATCTGAGTTTTGCATACTATATACAGTATATATATATATATACTATATAATCAAACCTTTGAGAGTCACTTCTCTTAAACACACATACAAGTAAATCCATACACTTTGTTAGATCACTGTATTGCATTTGTGTTCAGCAGATCACTTCCAAGATGTTGTTAACATCTATTAGTGAAGACTTAGATGCATTCTAGCAAGTCATAATGTAGCCATGAGCCACAACATTCAAACAAACAGAAACACACAGACACACAAACCACAACTTCATTAAGAGAAGCACATGAACTCAATACACACTGCACTGTCCTTGTGTCCTCAGTCATGAAGTCCAAAATCAATACCTTCACATCCCATTGCACTCCTCTTTCACCTGGAGACAGACCTTTTAATTACACAGGCTGATAGAGACCGCCACAGCTCACATAAGCACACACACGGTTATACCTCCTTTACACTACGTGGTTTGGCTCGCCTTGACTCAATATAAAGTTGGTACTTTTTTCATTTTTTACTCTGGATAGTACCCCGTCAGTGTAGTCAAGTACGGAGCTGATTGCCATGGCACTATCGCTGTTACATCATCTTTACCGTTACACTACATTATCCACTATTGAAGGTAACTTGGCTACTTACTTAACTACTTAAACATTTTGCTGGTGTATGAAGTGTATGAAGAGAACTGGACACAGCTTTGGAGGCGGGGCTCCAATTATTCCTATGAAAGGGAACTATAATAAGAGCTATTTAAGAAGTTAAACGGGGGGTCTTGTTAGCTAAAAAAAAAAGTATCTGCTGATTAACAGACATACCTTTTCCAATGTAAGTAAATGGGTAAACTTTGTTTGGGCCAACCGACATATAGGTTGTAGTACCACTTCAAAAATGTCTCAAACTGCCAGCTCACTTCCTCTGGGCTTTTGTGTTGTGCTTGTGACAAAAAAAAAAACCGAGCAATTCTATTGAGAAGAGCCATAATGTACCATAAAGAGGAAAGTCTGCATTTGATGATCCCATTAATAGTAATTTGCATTTGCATTGCGTGATGCAGGTCTAAGGCGTATGATACCACACTCCTCATTACTCTCTCTGGGAGGAGCCGTCATGTCATCAGCATGTGGTGTACAATTGATGAATGATCCAAATAATACCAACTCTATATCATAGATGAGAATGGAATTAATCTTTTTGCATTTAGATTGCGTGGAAAGAGACTGGAATAGAGGAGGGTTAGTCTAGAACATTGCAGCATAGCCCGAGGGAAAGCAGCAGCAAAGACCGCAGATTCCTTGAGCTCCGCGAAATGAAGCCATTTAGAGGGGGGGGGATATGGGGTGGGAGGAGATGGATGGAAGGATTAGAGGGATAGCTCGTCAGGAATTCAGAACACGCATTCTCCCGTACGAGACTCCCACAAGGTGCCCTTCACGCATGCACACAGTTGAGCATGTTAGCCCACACACATGCTAACACGAGTCATGTGTACACGTGTTACTATATTTGTGAGAGAAAAGCTGCCCCATTTCTCAGACTTCCCTCTCAGCGGACTTTGGCTTTCATCTATCGCACCATTAGTTTATCTAGCACAGGTCATAAAAAATGCAGCTAAAAGACATGTTAGACGACAGATGAGTCCCAACATGTTATGACAAAAACTAAATGACCTTTGTTAACGGACAGACTTCTTGGTGAATGTATTCCCCTTCCTACAGGCTGTCTGTGTGGAAGAGACACAGTACATTACATCAAAGCAATCCCTCTCTCCTCACACCCTGCACCTCAGTGTTTTTAGTGAAGCTGTTTAATTCGGCTCTCTCTCAACATGTGACCGGGTTTTCAATGCTATAAGAAACACATCAAACAACACAAGAAATAATAGAAACTGATTGAAACTGATGGCTACTTTCTCTCCCTCCGTCCCTCTCTCTCATTGTCTCTCAGATAACAGTTTTCCGGATGGGGTCGGAGGGCCATCAGGACATTGACCTTGCCATCCTCACTGCATTACTCAAAGGTGGGTGTGTGTATCTATGTGTGTGTGCTGGAGCATGAATGCACAGTAAGTGGCTTCCACCTTTACACACTCGCTCTCCAGGGACGTTGTATTGACGTTTCTGTACATTAAAGGAGGATGATATCATTCCGGAAAACAATCCTCTCACTCTCCCAGTTTCGATTTATTTTCCATGCATACAAGAATGTTTTCAATACGGCAGTTCATAGCTCCGGGATAAATTGTAACATCTGTGCTTATTTTGCTCTCTTTTAGAGCTCCATTAAGCGATTTCTGATCACCGTAGGGCAGGAACACTCCAAAGCCAACCTGCTTTGGGTTTTGATGTTATAAACAGTTGCTTTCTTACAGTTTTAGTAGAAAAAGAGTCATGGAAATTGGGTCCTCTTATCACTGCTTGCCCAGTATAAGTCCAGTATTAACTTGCTTGGTCCACTAACTCCTAGCTCTTGTTGCCTTAAATATACTGGCACATAACCACCCGTCCACTTCAAACGTTGGTGCTTTTTGGCGGGTTTTAGCTACATAATTACTTTACAGCCATCCTCTCATCCAGCTCTTGACTAGAGAGTGTGTCATATGTTCTGTATTTCACCAAATATCGAACCAATACTTCAGATGTGAGGACATTCTCGTAGCCTACAGTGAGTTCAGTGTCCTACTTTATATGCTAATGAACCCCTGATATCCCAACAACACCTGCATAATAATGAATTAGAATGAACACAGCTGCTCATTAACCGTGTGGCCGGAGAAGTAATTACAGAAAGACACTTACAGTCACCAATGAATCTAATTTAAAGTTGGTGTTTCAATTGAATATATCAAATTGATTCCCCTTGAGGTTAAAAGTCACTTTTGAGAGGGACATGTGACGTACATTACTGTACACTTCTTCAGCTTGTGTGACTCTAATGCTTACAGTTGGTCAGCATCACAATGTGTGTGCTTAGTATTTCTACACACAGAATGCAGGTTACGTTATACAACCATCAGGGGAGCCTTTCAATAGTCGCAGAAAAGCAGGCAGAGATTTAAAGGCTCAGATTGATATTGGTTTTCCCAGCCGTAATTCACACTGCACCACATAGAATAATCAATCCAACATTTCAAAAACAGCGCACACCTAAAGCATGACGTGACATAAATACAAATATACAGCTACAAGAAACAGCAATACAAAAAAATGCATTTACCAATAGGCGAGGAATTGGACCATATTAAGTTATACAATTGAAAACTCCTAAGTGCGTACATAGCAAATAAACTCAACCACTTCATCCTCTACACACACACACACACACACACACACACACACACACACACACACACACACACACACACACACACACACACACACACACACACACACACACACACACACACACACACACACAAGCGCACACACAGAATCCATATTCAATACTTTCGATTGGTTTTTCAATAGCTTGTATGGATTCATGAAAAATGCCGCTAACACCGCCCACTTGCATGCTTGCTCTGCCTCAAACACACACCTTAACATGTGAGTGAACACACACTCAGGCACATACATGGGATTGACTCTGTCAGAAATCATTCGTAAGAGGAACATGTCCTTCCATAGATACTAGACAAGTGGGTTTGGAGAGGGAGAATGTGACAGAGAAACCTGTTCTACATAATGAATGTGTTGCAGTCTAGATGAAGGATTTCTGTTGTCTACCCATCGCTTCCTGGTGTTCGTCTCTGTCTCAGGATATTGCTCTCTTGCCCCATTACTTTCCCGATGTATACATGTGTCACTGTTTTCTGTCAACTCTAACTGATGCTGCATTTTTCATTTCTGTTCACTATTTTAAACTCGTTTCTATTCATTTCACATTGTGGTAGGAATGTGAATGAGGGATTTCAAATGAAAGAAAGACAGGAGAAAATAGGAAAAAGCAAATGAAAGGAAGGAAATGTAGGAGTGAAAGGATGAGAGGCCAACACTCACAAAAAGGTGCAAAATGATTGCTTTATGGTAAACAGTCTGAGGGTCATTTTACATTCAAGTCTCATTCTGCGGCTGAGTGAAAAGAGACGCGTTAAGGCTTTTAGTGTAAACTAAAATCAGTCATATCCTGACCGAGAGCTTTTTAAAACACTGGATTAGACTCCTTCGCTGAAGAACTAAGCTTCTGCCTGAAGCTCAACAAGGCGCAGCACAGTCAGGAAAACACATCGAGGGGAGAACAGAGCAAGAAAAAGAAAAGGATAGAAGTCTAGGAGCCGGCCTGCGGAACAGAGATTCAGAGAAGTGAGACCATAGACTGGGAATCTGCTGCTAAAGACACATGGTGTAACAGAGGGGAGTTTAGAGTAATTGATGGTCTCCCTCTGAAGTAGTCAAATCTTGAAGATTTGCTCCATGAAGTCAGTTTGCTGCAGCTCCCTGCAGGCAGGCTGAGTGAAAGCACGGGCCTTTGATAAAGCAGACCAGCCTGCCCTTTAATATACACATATCTCCACTAAAGCTCTTATTAGCAGGCTCTGCGTGTTATTAGCCGGCTCCTTCTGAACTCACACCATTAAGCTCCTAAGGCTGCCCAGGCCTTTAAGACAGAGTGAGCATGTGGAATCAGAAGTGAGGAGACTTCTGTGCTTATTAAAATGTACCCAGTCTTTCATACGCATAAAATACAGGGTTCTTACGGTCATTAAAAACCTGGAAAAGTCATGGAAATTCAAAATGCTAATTCCAGTGGAATTAGCATTTTGAATTTCCATGACTTTTCCAGGTTTTTAATGACCGTAAGAACCCTGTATTTTATGCGTATGAAAGACTGGGTACATTTTAATAANACATAAAGAATATGAAGAAAACCGATTATGGAATATCTTTTATAACATCAGGTGTGCCGCGTGAATAGCACATCTTGTCAATGCAAACAGACCGTTATAGCAACGTTATAATTCATGTTAAACCTGAGATTCGACTAGAGAATGAGATCTCGGCATTGCACAAACAAACAAATCTCATCTTTAAAATCAACATTTGCCTTCACTGGCGAGAGAAAACAAATCCCATCACAGTTCATTTGTGGGACTTACCTTTCTAGTATTGAACAAACAATGAAAAATACATAAAATATGAAGAAAAACGATTATGCAGTCTAATTTATAACACCCGCCATCACGGGCCACGGACTCACTTTTAAAATACAATTTACATTTTTTTTTTTTTTTTGATTTTACCGGTATGCATCCCTAGTTGTGCCTAAAACAAATCAAATAGTAGGCTTACTAGCTTCTACACGCTAAAGCAACTAACATCTCTCACCAGCAAAACACCTCGTCAGTTAAATGCCATTTTAAGTTTCATTACTATACCATACAGTATAGTATTTATTATCATTATAGTATTACTATTTCGACGATTAGATAAAATATAAATTATATTTGATGCAACTTTAGTTACATTTCCATGACTTTTCCAAAACTTTGGGAAAAATATTGTT
>NW_011337184.1:420878-441227 GCF_000735185.1 Notothenia coriiceps
GGGGGGGGGCAGGCGAGCAGCAGCAACATGAAACACAGCAGCAGGAACATGAACGTAGCAGTAGCAAGTGAACACAGCAGCGGCAGCATAGCGAGGCAGGAAGACCTGGCAGCTTAAATAGAGCGCCATGTTTAGGAGAATGTGTTTGGTTGGTTGCCAGGGGGACGAGTTGCGTCACGTGTTAATGTATCATTGGTGCTCGAGTTGACTGCCTGAACTAGCTCGCAGGCTTCGCCCCATTCTTTATTTTCCTTACTATTCATATCCTTATCTTAAGTTATTTCTTTGTGCAAACGCTCAGCAGTAACCGGTCATAAATAACCATTCTTGGGGCTCAGCTGGAGCACCACTGTTTAAAGAACAGAGTGTTATTGTTCCTCAGTGTGGAAGCTCACTTCTTCATATGTATAGTTACCATTATAGCCATCCTCCCTGCTGGTGTGCATGGCCCTCCTCAGGGTGTGTATGCAATGGTTTACATCCCAGCTGGTTTGTGGGGCTGATAGCTTCTCCATGGGAAAGCTTGTGTTATATGCTGCTGCTGGTTTATGTCCTCTGGTGGTAAATGTGTGTGAGTTTTGATGTTTATGTATTCTGTGAGCTGTTGACATTACATTGTATTGTATATAAGGCGTGTGGTGCATTGGGTTCAAACCCCACTGCAGTCAGCATGTCGTTGTGTCCCTGCAAGACACTTCACCCCAAACTGCTCCTGTGGGGATTGCCCACAGTATTGAGTATGTATGTCCCTTTGGATAAAAGCGTCTAACAAGTGACATGTAATGTAATTATTATTCCATCTTGAACACAGACAAACTGAACCACCGTAGAACATACTTGTTTCCATTGCTTACTCTCAGTTAATATAAACTTGTATCACTTCCTATTTATTTTATTACAAAAGTATTAACATCCAGGAGAACAAATAAGTATAAGTAAAAAATAAGTAGTAAACAATTGAACAAAAAACTGAGGAAGAACTTCTTTTAGTAAAAGTAGAAACACTTTGGTCTGAAAATACAGCACACAAGTAAAAGTCCTGCATTCACACTTTAGTAGAAGTAAAGAGTATATTATCAGCACTCAAAGTATAAACAATTATTATAAAAGTATCCATTTTGTGTAATGGCTATTTTGGAAGTCTTATATTTCTTACTTTATTCACTTGCAAATACATGTAGGATCTTTTAAATCTGGTAGTTTGTCAATGTTAAGCCAATTTTTTTTAAAAAGTTTAATTTTTTCTTCTAAGATAAAAGCATAAAATGGAGCACTCAAAGTAAGTTGCAAAAATACCCAAAAAGTAATTGTTTACATGTTCTTAGTTACATTTAACAGCTGCATCTAATGCACAACGCACTAGTGAGTTGTTCCTGACTTGGATCTTGTATCTGTTTAGGAAACCTTGTTTGTCATAAAATATGAAATAAAACATTGTGTATCCTCTCAGGTGCCAACGCCTCGGCCCCTGACCAGCTGAGTTTGGCTCTGGCTTGGAACAGAGTGGACATCGCCCGCAGTCAGATCTTCATCTACGGACAGCAGTGGCCTGTAAGAAAGAAACTGTGAAATCCCAAATATGCATACTGCAGCAGAAATGTTGTTTATGCGAACAGGGCACAGGAACATTGGGTTGCTGAAGCTATTCTTAAAGGCTGATAATGTTACTAACAATTGACACTCCATATTAATTGCTTTAAATTCACACAGAAATACCTTAAAAAATGAGTAGAAAAAGAAAGACGGTTTATTAAACCAGATAAAAGGGTACTTTGATCTTGTAAAGGCAATTTGGATGCAGTCGGCTGCTGGAATCAGAATAACAATCCAATAATGCTGCGGTTATCTGTGTGCATAATTGACAAGTATACATTCATTGCAGTTTTTCATGTATCGGATAAACTGCAAATTAGCCCCCGGAGACAAATAAAGCTTGTGAACTGGATGCAATTCAAGGCTGTGTTACAAGATCTGAGCCATTTCAACTTTATTTTGGATGTGTGGTGTATAGAAGAAAGTTGTTACAAATACATCATGAGAGGAAACATGTACGAGTATTATTATATTATCCATGTAAGTGTCTTGTTGTAGCTCACGATGGTCAATCTCTTTGTGTTTATATGCAGTGCTTCTGTATAAATAGTGCATTGTACGTAGTGTATCCTTGTGATTCTCAAATGGGGCTACGCGGACCCCTAGGGGTACGTTGGGGTACTGCAGGGGGTACGTGAGATTAAAAAAAAAAAAAAAAGTTTAATTAAAAGAATTACCATGCATGATTACAAAAAGAATCTTAGTACAATAAGTGAAATAGAAAACACAATTTGATATAAAATATTTCTAGAATGTCAAATGTGTGTATTGTATTTTATAGTTTTTCACGATATATCATTTTGTTCATTGGTTTGTTAAACATATATATTACTTCAATTGAAAAACTCCTTGGAAAAATCATTATGTATATGTTCTTTTTTTTCATGCACAAAGATAAAAGAATTCTTAGTTTGTTGTAGTTCATGCATGAAGGAGTTAATAAATCACACACTGATGGAACATCACTATATTGTAATTGTGTTTATAGGCTGTTTCTATCAAAAACGTTCGGGGTCGGTCAGGGGGTTCTCGGCTGAGAAAATGTTTCAAAGGGGGAACACTACTGAAAAGGTTTGAGACGCACTGCTCTATAGGGTTGTCAGTTCATGTTTCCCCCGTCCCTTCTGCATTAGATCGGTTCCCTGGAGCAGGCGATGCTGGATGCCTTAGTTCTGGACAGAGTGGACTTTGTCAAGCTGCTGATTGAAAATGGAGTCAGCATGCATCGCTTCCTCACGCTTTCCAGACTGGAGGAGCTCTACAACACGGTAACAACACATGCAAAAAGAAGTGATGTTGTCTATTAGTTCTAGGAAACACCCCTACGTGCAAATGGCTGATTAAAGGGCTTACCTCACTTTGGTGCTTAGGGTGATTGTCATAACACGCAGGGTCCTAAGGAACTGAAGATGCTTTTTGTGATTGTAATAATATCTTTATGTGTTTGTTTGTTTTCAACAGAGACATGGGCCGTCCAACACGCTGTACCACCTGGTCAGAGATGTCAAAAAGGTAAGACCATCTCCATCGTCCCTTCAGCTCTGTGGCTGTCCAGGCTCACTGTACGGGAACGTTGGCTTGAATGTGTAATATAAAGAAGACACATTTGACCACATAGAGCTTTAGTTGCTTGTGTTGCGTTGTGTGTACTTGCATTGATTAGTGTGTCTACTTACTGGTAGTCCTAGATGCTGGTTCTGCACATAGAGGCTGGCTTCTCTCTTTCAGCTGGAGCTACAGGCTGCTGTAGAGCTGTGCACGACTCTCATGCCTCTCATGACTGTTCACTAATTTACTCTGTGCTTTCTCTAAGGGACACACTGCCATGGTAACAAACACTTTGAGTATTAAACACTGCTTTACTGACAGAAGTTGAGTTTGAGCAAACTGAGGCCGTAGTGATACTGCTGTGAGGCTGAGAAGAAGGAAGACAAACACTCACAATTTATTGATTACTTTTTGGTTTGTACTGTCAACAACGCCTTCAGGTGTGTTCTCTCCAATATGCTGTATTTACTGATTCAATTAAAAGTGACATCGCACATTTCCCTACATTTATTTTTTGTACCGTTTATTTAGCAGTGACAATGCACAGTAATGAACACTTAAAACCTTAAAATGTATCAAGCGTAACAGCACCAGATTTAGCTTTGAGCTCATTTCCATCCGCAGTCCCTCACATAAAACATTTAAGAAAATTACATTTTACAAACATAGCAAGAACAAACATGATATGCCAAAAGTGCAAGAGAGCAAGAGCAGCATACACAAGTATTTACCACATGGCAGTACAATATAGCACAACGATATATAAAGTGCAAGAGGAGATACCCCTGTATTAAAGTGTATTTAGCGCTGATTACACGTCTGTTTGTTTCTCAACCATTCTTTGAGTTGACCTTTGAAACTGTTCAAAGTGGGATAATCCCGTATCTCGATTGGGAGGCTATTCCAGAAAGAGCTGCCTTTAATGGAAAGAACCTTTTGTCCAAAAGTGGTCCGTCTGTGGTGGGCTTCACATTAATAATATTAATAATAATAATAATAATAATGGGTTTCATTTATAAAGCACTTCATATTTGACTTCAAATCCCGAAGTGCTAGAAGCAGTGAGCATGAACAGCATAAAAACAGTACACAACACGGTAGAATGAATAAAAAGCAATAACAAACAATACAAATAAAATAAAAGGGTGGTAATAGATAAAAGGTCAAGGGAAAGGCTCTATTGAATAGATTGGGTTTGAGGCCTTTTTAAAAGCTTCCACGGTCTGTGGTGCTCTTATGTGGTCGGGAGAGCATTCCACAGACTGGGAGCAGCCGAGCAGAACAGGCTCCTCTGGTTTCTGACCTAGTGCAGCGTCCAGTGTCCTTTTTGTGGATGAATTCCCCTAAGGGAGGGGGGCCAGTCCATGTAAACATTTATAGCACATACTTTTAAAAGACTTAAAATTGTCAAAGCTCAAGAAATTGTGTTTTTCAAGTATGGTACAGTGGTGGTATGAATATGGCTTTCTGTCAAACACCTGGATAGCTCTCTTGTACAGCTGTTCTATTGGTTTCAGATTTGTGGCACAAGCAAACGACCAGTTTGTCAAACAGTATTCAATGTGGGATAGAATCATACAGTGGAGGTATGACTTTGCAGCATTGACAGTTAAGAAGGGTCTAACATAAAAAAGACTTTTGCAACATGTGTTATTTACATGTTAAGATGATGACATGGTGGAATCCTCTCTCTAAGTATAGGTTGTGAAAAACACTATAAGGTGTTTTTGTTGCATTTCCCTAATCAGCACCTCAATGCTAACTGCAGAAAAAGACCTATCATTTAACATTCAGCACGTGTCTGCACCCCAATTAGAAGCGATCTCACCTTTGAGAGATGATTGAGAGGTCAGCAATACCATCATTAGCACTGATAGGTGTTCATTAATGTAACCGTTATTGATTGCCACATGCGCCCCGTGAGGTCGCTAAAGAGGATGAGTGTTGTAATCACTCCTCCTTCACCTTCTCCATCTTTAAACAATCTCAGAATATGCGTTTTCTATTCCACGATACCTCACCTGACACACATGCAAAACACACCGCATGTTACAACATCCCCATCTTATTGGATATAATTGCCATAGTGCGGCTAAGTGTTTGTGTTGTTGTTGTTGTTGTTGTTGTATAATAGTAGGATGCTAATTAGATCTAACTGCAATCCCTCGCGTGAAGTCACCATGTCATCGCTGTTCTCTTTCGTTCTCATTCCTCTCTGTGGATGCTGGGTCACACTGTTGGCAGGTTTTACTTTGATTCAGCTGCAGATGTTGAGCCAGCAACAGCTGTAAGGGCCCGGGGGGACGCACTCAGGTTTAATCTAGTTCATTCATTAGACGGTGTGAAAGCTGAGTCAGAAGGCAGAGAGTCTCAGAGATTGGCTTGTGTGGACTACAGCTGCCAAAAGCAGAAATTGGTTTTCCTACAGAGTAAATGAACAATGCTGTTTTGTGGCCAAAGTTCGGAAGCAATACACCTCGTGTCTCAGATATCAGGAACAGTTAGAGGTAAATCCAAACAGGGCGGATATACTTCCTAGATTTCTATTTTAATTCAAAGTTGAAATGAGCCATAATTATTGTTGATTTGTGTCGTAGGTTATCTGCTTCCTGTTCAGTCCGCAGGTCACAGGAACACTGACTTGATGTGTATTAGTGTCACGCTTCAGCTAAAGAGGATCCCAAAGCAGGAGGCAAGGCAGGCAGGTTGAATGAACACAAAGCCAGCTTAATTAAAGCAAAGCTGCTACCAACACAGGCTGCCAACGAGCATAAGGGAGCAGGCAGAGGCAAATGCAAAAACAAAGAACAAATACTAAGCTAAGAACAAATAAAAAAATACAACACACACAGGCAGGAATACAGACAGGGACACGAGCCACGAACGCAAACGACCTTACAAATAAATGAAGGAAAGCACAAGGAGTAAATACCCCAAGGATTTGTTATCAAGTGAAGAACAGATGAGATATAAAAACAGACAGTAAAGAGACAAAGCCAGGAGGTTTATTTATATTGCACATTTCAGACAAAAACGCAATTCTTGCTTTATGTGAGCATTATCACTCAAAACAAATGAAATGTGAGCCAAAACAGCTCATAAAAGACACATGAGGCGAGTGACTGTCAGAATAAAGAGTGAATAAACAACTTAGAAATCTTACAACAATCCTAACGACCATATACATTTCAATACATTATGTATGGGATGATCTGGTTTGGCAACAAACAACACTTCAACAAAAGTAGCTGGTTGTTTATTTGTCTAACAACTGTAGGTCCAGCTAAAGCTCTGGATGTTATGTGGAGACACTTTCAGGAGAGAGGTTGATTAGTGAGTCAACCAGGACTCTTCTTCTTCCTAATAAAATAAATGAAAGCTTCAGCACCCTTAGCTGTCAGAGGGGATTCACACAAGGTGTAAACAAACAGCTTTTAGCCTTTGCTTCAGGGACCTGAGAGAGAGATGGGCTGACCGCAGACTGGGGCTTTTGATCTATATACATCAGTAGGAGGAGGAGGAGGAGGTGAAGCTTTGTGTGTTCACTTTGAACAGACAAACAGTATCTGCAGCTGCCTTTACTTCAAAGTGCATCAGATGGCCTACAGTTAGCGAGGCTTTACCGCCACTGAAATGGAGTCTTTGGATACGAGGACAGGATGGGGAGGACAGAGAGGATTTCTAGGATTTCTCACATCTGATGGTAGAGCTGCTCAATTAATCGTATTTTAATCGCAATTACGATTATGGCTTGCAACGATTACGAAAACAACGTAATCGAAATAAAAACTTTTTTTTATTTTTTTTATTTTTTTTTATTGGTTTTTCAGTTTTTAAAGTTCAGGGTAATCAACTGTTAAAAACATACTGTTAAAACATGTTTTCTCCAATAAATTGATGTTTTCAAAGTAAATGGATAATCGTTTTTAATAATCGTGATATCAATTATTGACCCAAATAATCGAGATTATGATTTTTGCCATAATCGAGCAGCCCTATCTGATGGTAGAGGTGTGCAGATGGTGTTACGGAAGTTATGTGAAGTAATTGGTGTCTCTGAAAGGCCTGGGTCACAGTGGGGGACAGGATAATTAGTGCAGGATCTGGGGTTGATGTTGAGGGCAGGAGGAGGAGGAGCAGCGAGGGTTTACAGAGACAGAATCCTCACTTTCTGTTTCAATAACGAATGTAGCCTCTAGCGTTAATAGCTGTCCATGCTATTTCCCCTGTCTTCCAGGCTAATATTAGATAGATCTTACCACTTTCTCTTTCTTTTCCTTTCTTCAAGACTGCATTGAACCTCACGGAGAAGATCTCGTTATTTTCTTAAGTGCAAATCATGAGACATTTATTTAAAAACATTTTAAAAAAGTTTGATCTTTGCAATCGTCCTCAGACATTTGGTCCACTTCAAGAAAATCATTGCACCCATTTATTTATCTTCTTTTGCTCCTGTGTAAGAGAACAAGATACAGATGTCGGCTGAAACAGCATAGTACTTTCTGGTTCAACCTATTACGAGATCAGAGGAATATCTTCAAATGTCTCAATTCAAACCAAGAACCACCAAGTTTCTAAGAATTCACAATATAAAATCATAAACTGAATCAAAGTGAGAGATAATTTATTAAGGAGCTGGAAGAGAGATCTTGCCCGAGAGTTTCTCTGTATCTTATTTCCCCTGCCCTTGCTCACTGACATTGTGTGTTCTTTCCAAGCGAGAATATCCAGGGTTCAGTTGGATCTACTTCAGGGTGAATCAGATAATCACGTTTTCTTTTTTCATAGCCAAAAAACACTTGGATATGGATTTTGTGAAGTGAGTGTGTATGTTGTGTACTCTTGTTTCCCTCTTGTTTCCACTTCTTTATCAATCCGAATCAGCTGGCGTGGGTTGTTGCCTGTTAACACTGTCTGGTCTTTCTAGGGAAACCTGCCTCCGGACTACCGCATCAGCCTCATCGACATCGGACTGGTCATTGAATACCTCATGGGCGGAGCTTATCGTTGTAACTACACCAGGAAGAGATTCAGAACTCTGTACCACAACCTCTTTGGACCCAAGAGGGTGAGTGAATAGTTAATATATTTAAACACTAATGTGGGAGAATTGTTTACGTAATTAATCAAAATCAAATCACAGGACCAGTATCAGTAAAATGATCCTTTAAGTTAAAATCAGCACTGAAAAGAGCAACATGAATAATATGGATCAAATGATGTATTCTATTACAAATTCAAAGTGTATTTAAAGGGGCCCTATTATGCTGTTTGTTGTGGTTCACATTTCAATTATTAATGATGAAAAAGGGTTTATATCTCTTTTCACCCTCTGTCTGAGTCCAGTCTGCTTTGATTGGTTAGCTGGCTGGCTCTGTTGTGATTGGTCAACGGGAGTATACAGTAAAAAAGCACAATAGGGCCTCTTTAAGGACACTCTTTAATTATCTGATCCAAGCTTTAGCAATTGTGATACTTGGTGTTTAAAGAAGTCTTAACAGAAACGTGTGAACTACAGCCAGTCTTTGTGTTGTTTTTATACTGCAAGTTGATATTTTCTTTCCCTAGAAGAGTTACTTTCATAGATATCGTTAACATGTTTTACTGAAATAGCAAATCATCTTTATATCTCAGGCGAGTAGACAGCATCCATAAAAAAAGACATTTCGAGAAATGTGCGGCTAAGGGATTTATAGCCACTAAAACCATACAAATCATGTTCACCTACTATCAAGGTGTTGTTCATCAGCAGGGGTCAAACATAAGAGTCCTCCTCATGTTATCCCACATTTCCTCATCAAGTAAACACAGGCCGTTATTAGCTTGATGCAACAAATCATCCATGTATAGCAGCGGCTGTTCATCATGTGCCGTCGTAACCCCAATGATATACACGCTTCATTCCAACTACAGAAACTCGTCTCACTGATGAGCAAACCCCATGTGCTGTAGTGTTTGATGGTTGTGTGTTTTACACCACACACACAGCACATCATATGGTCTATGTTCATCGTCCTCTCATTCTGCCTCCATTCCTCACACACCGCCACAGGTGTGATGAAAATAGAAGCACACACAGCTGAGTCTGAAGCCCCATATTTCGGCTCGTGGGTGCACCTTTGTGTTTGTATGTATGAGTATGTGTGTGTGAGTCTTCATGTGCCTGTTTATCTCAGTGTGTGTCTGCCATGGCAGCAACAAAGCAGCTGGAAAGACGGAGATAAAGCCAAAGCAGGGAATCGGGACAGAGACTGAGCAAAGAGGCAAAATGAGAGAGAGAGAGAAAGAGAGATGAAGAGTCAGTTCCAATTTAACTGTGATTTTCTAGATGAAATGAACGTGCAATCACATGGCCACGTGCGCGCACACACACAAACATGTTAAGGAAGAACAAAGCCTTGAAATAGATTCAGATATCAAAAATCCCCACAGGAGACCCGAGCTATTTTTACCAACTCAGATGATGGCTCATGAATGCATAATTCATACATGCCCCGCTTAAATACAGATACACAGTACTGTACCAAATGCACTCTGCTTTTAAACATGTGAACACACAAACATACAAGAATGTTGCTGTATGTATAGTATACTTTAAATCGCAACAGCACAACATTTTTGTTCAGTTTGAATGAAAACCATTGAAGGGAAAGTGAGTGACTTACCATATCAAAGAATATTTCTGCTCTCATGTGAGCGACTGTGTCTGTCAGTCTGTGTTATCTTGTGCTTATAGAGTCAAATTCTCTATAATATACATTCGACAAGGTCTTGTTCTGCTTGCTTATATTGTTGTTGCTTTTCTAGCCCAAAGCCCTGAAACTGCTGGGGATGGAGGTGAGTGTTGCTCTCATCGTGATTTTGTTTTTCAGTCATTCCTTCAGTGTTCCTCTCCCTCTTTTTAACACACTTTTCTCTCTTGAGTGTAAAGTCAGTCTGCGGAATATTTATAGCGTGTGCCGTGTGCCTTGCAGTCTCTGAAAGAATGACCTTGAGGCGTATTTAATTAATTTTCCGGCAATTTCATAACATTATTCATTCTTTCCCATTACCCTACACAAAGTTATTTTCAATTTACCTTTTTTTTTTTCTGTTAATGGAAAACAATGCACAACAACATGGCAGTCTCCGGACAGTATTAATATATATATACAGGGCTCGACAGTAACGGTTGCCAGGTTGCCATTGGCAACCATTCAGAAAAAATGTCAACCACTTCTTGGCCTTTGGTTGCCATCAGTGGCAACCAGTTTTTAACATAAAGAAATAAGGACAGCAAACAGCAAAATGTGAACCCCAAAATAGATAAATGTTAATTATTTGTTATATTAAGAAGAGTGATATTTAATTATTGTTGTGACCAGTCGGAACCGATACTTAAGTTGCACGTGCATTGGTGTGATTACGGAGCCAGAAAGCGATGCACGTTTACTCGCGTGAGCGGTGCACCGTGTGTTTGTTCTACAAACAAAAATTAAGTTGTTTGACTGTGGGGTAAAAAGTTCGGCCAACCCGTCAACATCTCAAACGAATGTTCAAAGTGATTCAACTGATAAAGCGCAAGGTAAACTCGAACAAAAAGCAAAGAGGAATGTTGTCCATTCACTTCCGCTAAAGGTTCCTTCAAAATAAGAGTCCCGATCTTATTACTACCAAAATAAAAGTGCAAAACGAAACTTTACCAGAGGAAAATATTGGCATACAAATATAATCACTTCTATAAAAAGGTAACACATTTTAATTATAGTTAGACATATTAAAGGTAATTTACAGCATTAATCATTAATATATGTGAATGGTTTCATTTATTTAACATTACAAATGTATTAGTCTGGCCAATCCAAGACTTCAATGCTGAAGGGCCAATGGATCTATGGTGGGGGTCAGCACAACGATCAAGAAAACCCAAATTTGAAAGGGAGACAACAGATGACCAAGAAACTAGTGACTTGCTCAATTAATCTGTGAAGAAAGTGACAACAGCTGCACTACTGGTATTTTGTATACCAGCAATTGAGGGTGGACAAGTTTACTACCACTTAAGTTTCAAATAATTGTGTTAATTGCTTATTGTAAAGCATTTGAACATTCTTTTTTGTCCCATTTTCATTATTAAGTTGATGTATAACTGTATAGTATCTTAATTATTTAAAATATAAGGTGACTAAAAATGGCAACCGTATTTTCAGTTTTGGCAACCAAAAGCTGATGCCTGGTTGCCAGCCTGGCAACCACTTTTCAAAGTTAGCGTTGAGCCCTGATATATAACTCTTGATTCAGATCAGCCCAGTTACATTATACTGAATAGGTAATGACTGACCTAACAGGATTACATAATACATGGACTGTGTACTCGCATGTATCCATGGTGTACACACCATGAAGAATCAACATCATAAAGCTTTTATCACAGCATGTGTCTAGAGTTTTCTAAGAGGTATTCATATCTAATGTGCATGGCTGTCCATTCCTTTGTATGTCTGCCTGTTTGAAATAGTTCTCCCTGTAATGGCGTGTGTTCTCTCTCTGTTTGTGTCCGACAAAGTCTTTTAGCCTCAATGCCTTGCTCTCTTCTGCTAGTCTAGTTTATCTATCGTTTAATCAGTATGGGAATCTGGTCTCAATGGCCCTACATTTATGGTGCTCTAATCATTTTCTAAATCATTTCCCTTTCTATTATTACTATGTAATTTACTGCCCTACTATTATCATATTCAGACAATCTGTTTTAAAGCAAGCAGCAATTATAAAAGCAGTGAAAACCATTTCTCAGGTCTATGTGATTGATTAACTGTCAGTAGTCCTCAACTGTTCAAATCGGAAATGATTGAAGATCAATGCCGCCCTGCTGACATGCCATTCAGACACTAACTGGCAGTGTCAGTTTCTCCAGAGACAGGGAGTCAGCCTGGAGAGGACCTCACCCCTGGGCGAGTTATTCTTTATTCAAAAGGAAGGGTTAAAGACGAGTAAAGTCCAATGAGAAGATATTACTGAAAAGACTGCGTCTGTTATGTGTACTTTGTGATAATCGATTTGTCCTTCCACCTGTGTCCTCCAAAGTCTGCTTGTGCTTTCACCTAACTTTCATCATTTGAAGGGTGAACAGATTTAGAAATACAATATGGAAATGTAAGCAAGGTTATATTTCCCTTTTAGACATAGGTACAATCCAGATCCTTAGATTTCCTCAGATTCAGGACCCACGCTTTCAACCTAAAACTTTCTTACATTGTCCTCGGAATAATTTGAATCCTTAACAAGTCCCCCAAAAAAGGAGTACATCTCCAAAGCTGTCTTCTTTTCTTTCCGCACAACTCACTTGCTATGGATCTCCATCAGGATGACATGCCTATCCGCAGAGGTCGCCAGAAGACGACGCGCAAGCGAGAGGAGGAAGTGGACATAGATTTGGACGACCCCGAAATCAACCACTTCCCTTTTCCTTTCCATGAGCTCATGGTTTGGGCCGTGCTTATGAAACGTCAGAAGATGGCGCTGTTCTTTTGGCAGCACGGTGAAGAGGCCATGGCCAAGGCCTTGGTAGCATGTAAGCTTTGTAAGGCCATGGCACACGAAGCCTCCGAGAACGACATGGTGGACGACATTTCTCAGGAACTAAACCACAACTCCAGGTGGGTGAAACAACACATTTGTCCACCAACATTCATCTCTCATGATATTTACAAGATTTGTAAATGATTGATGGGAAGTTGAGTGGCGAGATGAGACGGTCTACCTCCACACTCCAGCCCGATTGGGCGGATACACACACTAACTAACATGCCATCCTCCCTGCAAACTGACCGGTTTCACACTACTCCCGGCTCCCATAGGATGTTAGTGACATAGATAAAGAAATCTGATGACATGCATCTCCGTTAGTTAAGGATTTGCATTTGAGATGAAGGTAATTACCAAGAGATCAAATTGCTAGCTATAGGAATGACTGTTAATTAGAAGGACATCTTGCACATACTGCAAATTAAGCACAGCCACACCAACCAGAACCTGCACACAAATAGGGTATTTTTTAAATGATCCATCGGGGGAACCGAATGCAGGACACAGACTTTGAGGAAGGGATGGATAAGAAAAGGTTTATTGGCTCGGTTCCAGGGGATGAAGGTGAATGAGTGGCATGTCTGGCTGACAGAGACAGAGGGGAGGAGGGGAGATGGTGGCCGGTGGAGTGTGGCAGAGCAGGGAGATGGCTGGAGGCGATGTGGCTGAGCAACAGGCAGGCAGTGGCCTGAGAGCTGGGTTTAGAGACGAACCAAAAGAGTAAACAAAGGTTACAGATTGTAACCCTAGTTCTATAACAAAAAGCTCAATGTAACACTTTTCTCCAATTAAAATCACATATTGAACCACTGAAATGTGCATAAACTTAGCCATCCAATCAGAACGAGCCTACCAGAATATGTGCAGGCCACACAGTATATAATGGAGCCAAGCCGGTGACTGTTATCTGTTACCTTTTCAGCGAGCAAAATAACTTTGCAAGTAAAGAACTAGGGTAACAATAGGTAACTTTAATCTAACTCATACAGGGGCCACAGGGCATACATTGGAACATCCGGTCGCATCAAAACATCGACCCGCAATGTCCTTGAATCACAGAATCTTTTGGCTCGGTTGGCAATTCCCAAATCCCTGAAGAATAAAGAGATTACAGACAGTGGAATAGAAGCCATATATGCTGTGTGGTCCGCATATATTGGTGTTGGCTCGTCCTGATTGCAGGCTACGTCTATGCACATTTCAGTTGGCAACGCATGGCGTGATTGGTGAAGAGTATAACCCATAGAGTCCATTAGATGAGCTAGGACTTGAGTAAAGAATTCAAGAGGCCTGAGACGGGAACTACTACGTGGGCTGAAACAACAATCAGGCAATGACTGGGTGAAGCACCATGCTTAATAAACTGCAGAGTAGATGAGTAGAGGGTTTGCTGGAGTGCGTCTTGGACATGGTGTGTAGGCGGGACAGCAATCAATTAAGCAAGATTGTGAGACGCCCACATCACGACTGGGGCTGTGTTCAGATTTGCATACTAACTAACCAGAAAAGCCTGCATGTACAGGACAGAATTAACATACTCAAATGCCCAGAAATACATTGCATTTCCTCATATTGCACAATGTCAAACATTTGGAGCCAGGCTAAAAGCTGTTAATATGTCACTTTATTACATTTGAATATGTTTTGTGCAAGAAAGGAACCTTTGAGATTCCGGTCATGTGCTCGGTTAGTTTATCCAATGTACGGCTGTTTAGATCTTTGCTGCCATGTTTTCGTGATTGCATCACATGATGCATCATCATGATGATTGCTTCAGTGTGAACCATCTGCTGGTAATGGTACACTTAATCGTTCATTTAGTTGGCAGTATGCATTACATACTGATGAACTTCTGTATGTAGGAGGTGTAAGTATGCGAGTTTGCACACAGCCACACACACACACACACACACACACACACACACACACACACACACACACGCACACACACACACACACAGGGAGGAGAGTACAGGAGACGCAAGGGAAAGGGAAAACAGGAAATAACTAGAAGCAGGGCTTTGACACACTTACACACAGCTTCAACCTTAAAGCTGGCACACTTTAAGTTGACTTTCCAAAGATAATTAGGCTGGATTCCTTTCGAAGAGCTCATTTAAATACATGCATTTGTATATGATAATGTTTTATTTTCAACGGGGGTGCATTCATTTCTTCTCTGAGTGTATGTAGAAGCTCAAGGGATTTTTGATTCAGGGCGTACTTCTTTCCTAAGCACATGTAATCAAACCAAATATGTTTGGAATATTCAACTGTTATTTTTCATGATATATCATAAGACACTTGAAAAGCCCTTCATTGAAACAGAAACGTATCAGTCTTTCATTTTAGTGCCTTGTTTTACACAATGACAGTTTGCTCTATATTGAAGTGTGTAATATCATGCTGTGTGTGTGTGTGTGTGTGTGTGTGTGTGTGTGTGTGTGTGTGTGTGTGTGTGTGTGTGTGTGTGTGTGTGAAGATATGTGTTAATCTTTTCATGTTAGGCCTTGGCCATGCACTGTGTTTATATGAAATCTAAATGCAAATCTAATGCCCTCCAGAGTATGGCCAGATGGTCAGTGATCCCTTAACCAGTTCAATTACATTGTAAATGTTTGAACAAAGCGTGTCACTGTCTCTGTTCATGTCTCAGTGTGCCTGTATATGTCCTGCCTATAATTTCCCAGAGAGTTTGCCCAGCTGGCAGTGGAACTCCTAGACCAGTCGTATAAACAGGACGAGCAGATGGCCATGAAGCTCCTGACGTACGAGCTGAAGAACTGGAGCAACGCCACCTGCCTGCAGCTGGCGGTAGCGGCCAAACACAGAGACTTCATTGCTCACACCTGCAGTCAGATGCTGCTGACCGACATGTGGATGGGACGCCTGCGCATGCGCAAAAACTCAGGCCTGAAGGTAATAGAAAGGGGCCAGATGTTTGGGATAACCTGTGGGTAAAGACATGTTTATTTACATCAAATAACTTGTCTGTACACTTCACAGAGAGTTGAGACTTTGGTGTGAGAGAGTTGTATTAGAATGCTTGAACCCCCTCTGATTGCTTGAGAAAGGTTTGGCAAGGAAAGTAATGAGAAACTATCTCACCTAACTAAGAAACTACCAGAGAGTTGATCCAAATCAATCCGATGAATCTGCTGAGTAGCTTACAGAGAAGTGGAGAGTGGATGTGCACGACCACTATCAGGTGTGATGTGTGGGAATATAGGGGATAAGTTAAGTGCTCACTACCTTCCTGTAGAAAATGTATCAACATTGAAAGTTGCTTAGGACATTACATGCGTTTATTAGAAGCAGTATTATCTTTACTTTAAATATATTAGTACATCTCATAGATTGTATATATCTAGTGGACCTTATCACTGCAATGCACACATTTGGTTTGTGGAATAAGGTTTTGAAGTCTTGGTTTTGGAATTTCGGCTGTAACTATCTTGCTTATTTGGAACCAGAAGTGGCATGATAGATGGAGTATAAATGAATGCTTAAAAATACATTTTTCAGCAACCAAAACTCTACAGTTAAGTACTTTGATCAACTGAAAACCCGCTGTGATAGGGTTACGTTTCTACGACACAAAAATGAAAAAACACTGTGGTACCAACCTGTCAATTAAAATGTAAATAGACAAGTATTTATTGTCTATTTAACAAAAATGTATATCAAACTGTATTGAATAAGACGTAAAACTACTAATTGAGACAGAAACCTAGGTTTTTAATCAAGTGAGAAGTAGGCTCATTTTGTTATTGACTTCTATACAATCCGACTTCTTTCTGAAACCAGAGGAGTCGCCCCCTGCTGGACATTAGTAGGAATGCGGGTTTGATGCTCTTCTGTAACGTCTTCATTTTCGCAGAGCTTGCCAATTGGTACATGTAAAGTATTAGCATGTTTGAAGATAAGAAAAGAGAAACTTCTGTACGAAATACAGTTTATAAACAAGGTTGGCATTGTTTGACCATCAACGGTACCTGATACGTTTATTTTTCAACTGTGATAAGGTATGTAAAATCTTAGCACATGAAGTAAATACACGTGTCCTTGTTGATTATCATCAACAGGCTATTACTGAAGAAAAGCAATTCATTATTTCTATTCATATTCAGTGAATACATCCAGAGCAAATCTTACAGGTCAAATATTGTCCTTCTTTTATGCAACGTTATATTAATGAGGAATTAACTAAGCTAATGCTGGCAACATAATAGTCTAGCTGGCTATAATTGTGGTTTGGCCATAATGAGTCATTCAATATGTGGACAGAGTGCACTGGACTGTGAAAAGTAAATCGCTCACCAGAGTCTGTTTACAATACAATTATATCTGAGTGTTTTCAGTCAGTTGAGTAATATGTGGTGTTTCAAGCTTGAAAGGGAAACAACAACAAAACAGATGTTAAAAAGGCCTTTACAAGACAGTAAAATCAGATGCAAATGAAGCTAAAACCTATGAAACAGAACATTTCAAAAGATACCAATCCAGCTTGTATACATTACAGACACTACAGTCATTAGAACGTTCTATAAATACCATCCTAATACAGTGTGTTTATAAAATGTTGCTTTATTTTAAAGCAGCAGAACTTGAACTAGTAAAGAGGTCTGTTCATGTCAAACAGACTCAAGTTTATTGATAACTGTTAGAAAAATATCACTCGTCACCGGCTTGGTCTTCAATATCAGGAAGTAGTCATCACACACAGAACTGCGTGGGACAAATAGTTCCCCGAATAGTGTCCTTGACATGCTTATATACAAGAGAGGGTTACAGTCACTAGATGCAGAATACCGGTTCAAAGCAGTATTATATGCTTAGTTCAGATTAGCTAAGGCCTGCGTAAGCAATATACATGACAGTCATGTGTCTATCTCCATAGAGGCTGAATCATCATGTTAATCACAGAGCTATCATATGCCTAAAACAGTGTGTCCTAATGCTCTTCTAGGTAACGTACAAAGCTACGTAGGGCCTTTGTTATCATGTGCTATTCTGATACTGGAATAGTACATTCAGTATTTTCCCAACAATAACAGCTGCATAAGGCATGTGGTTTATGTAGGGGAATTTATGTACTCAAAGCATTTAAGGTTGCTTGTGATGGTAGGGCGGAAGAGGAGAGTCTGCCAGAGGAAATAAAAACATTAGGAGTGTGAGAAGAGTCAAGCCAAGTGGCCTTTCTGGCTAATCTTCCACCACAACTTAATTTAATAATAATAATAATAATAATGCATTACATTTTTTTATTAGAGCGCTTTTCCAGGTGCTCAAAGCGCTTTTACAATTACACATATTAGACATGTAAGAGTCATTACTCACAGGAGCAAATGCAGGTAAAGTGTCTTGCCCAAGGACACAACGGCCTGACGCAGTGGCGGCCGAGGCGGGATTTGAATTGGAGTTCACCAACGCCTCTTGATCTGATGACCAACGCTCTAACCACTGCGCTAAAACCACCACAATTTATTAGCCTTCAAAGCGTTCTCTTAAACCAGAGGATACAGAAGACCTGACCTTAATTCCCCCAAAAAGAAATGGTGTCCCTCATATTTTATAAGGAGGTGTGTGTGGTAATCGTCCCTTTGAGTCGAGGGTAGAGGTTTCAGTTAAAAATGGTGGTTTAACTTTTCTGAAACTTTAGCTCATGTGAGTTTCCCTAGACGTCGGCGGCCAGGCGAAAGGAGGCAGTTTCTGAAATCATAGAGGTTAGAGTTATTTATATTGAAAAGTTGCCCTGGGACTTGCTAAAGAGACATCTGGGTTCGCACTCATTCATACTTAGAGTGAGACAGAGTGATGGGTCTCTGGCTTCCTGAGCTGGACAGACTACAAGTGCTTGAAGTATGGTTTGGCCTTTGCAGGAGGGAGGGAGAGAGTGCACGGCTAAAGCTCATCGAAGCAGAAACAAAGAGAGGAAGTGGAACAAACAAGATTCGATTCCCCCAGGAGTTCATGATATCCAGCAAATAACATTGTCAAAGTGAAGTCAAGATAATATGTGTGCACACTTTTGAGCTGCTGCAGTTGTTACGGGCAGTCATCCAACATAAACATGCTTAGGATACTCATATGAAAACATGTTACTGGAGGCTACAAACGGGCTATGTGTCGCAAGGTGGAGTGCATTGATTTCCTCACAAGTCAATAAGTATGACAAACTACTGACATGTTTGCTTTCAACCCTTTGACAGGAGTGTTGACGGGAGAAGCCGATACATCACTTTCTGTGCTGTGGTTAGGTTGGACTTCTCATGGTTTCCAACTTCCTCCATACACTTACACATTTAATCCTTTTCATATTAAATCATTTTGTCAGCAGACTTTACTGGCAGCAATTGTATTATTCATTTGTGACAAGCTAAGGAACATTGTATAGTAGCCTAAATTGCTAAAAGGTTATTAAGGAATGATTGAGGGGTTTGCCTCCAAACGGCTCTAAGATGGCAACAGCCAGCAGCTAATTATAATGCTAACAGCGGGAACAGTATGAACAACGCCAGTGAACAGTGAGCTAACAGTGTCATGTGTTAACACGAGGTGGAACTAGACGAGGGTGGCAGAAATGCATCTATTATGTGTTAAATGGCAGAGTATAGTCAGCCAGTTGGACCCACACACACAGACTTACTCACTATGCAGCACACGCAGCCAAATGTATGCTAATGCTAACAGCGGGAGCAGCATGAACAACGGCAACCGTGAAAGAGCTAAAAGCTACAGTAAAGAAACTAACTGTTAGGTGTTGTGAACATGAGGGGGAACTGGAGGGTGGGTTAGGGTTATCTATTATGTGTTAAATGCAGTTGAGCAGTTAAAGAGTATAGCTAGCCAGTGGGACACACACTTACACACAGTTTGCACGAAAGCACAAAGAAGCTGGGGTTTAACACACTTCTTCATTCTCTTCTTAGGTAAACGTTGCTCCACAATTTATTTACAAAGCAGATTCTTGTTTGCTGCTGTAGAAATGTTTTTGAATGCTGTAAGATAAACTTTAAATTCCTGAGCCATGAAAACAGTCAAATGTCAGGGCCAAATAAAAAACAGCTGCTTCGGGAGATTAGACGACACCCAATTACTCGGCTCTCTGTATTCTTCTCTTTCCTGTGTTTACCACTTTCTCACCATGTTCAAACCCTCGCTCTTGTTTTCCTTGTTTGAGTGCTATGTATCTGAAGTGTCTAGAGGAGTGTTTCACAAACTTTTTCATACCAAGGACCACTTAACCAATACAAAAACACTCGCGGACCACCTAACTCCACAAATATCCAAAATCACATCGTTTTTCTAGAGCAGATTACAAATCGCCTGAAAATGGTACAAACAAGTGGCAACATGTGTGATGAAGGTGTTGCGCTGGGCTATATCCTGCAATCGAAAGATCATCTCGCTCAATTGCGGAGATATTCCCGCGAGGGTGCGGAAAACTCAAATGTATTTATTTATTTCAAATTTGAAATGTTACCAATATACTCACGGGCCACCACCACACTTTGAGAAGCACTGGTTTAGAGCCATGTGTGTGTGTGTGTGTGTGTGTGTGTGTGTGTGTGTGTGTGTGTGTGTGTGTGTGTGTGTGCGCGTGTGGCCTAGCATTACTTTACTTGTGGGGACTTAAATCTG
>NW_011337184.1:441277-443885 GCF_000735185.1 Notothenia coriiceps
GGACTCATTAATTTTAGGGTGAAGACTTGGTTAGGGTTAGGGTTAGGGTTAGGCATGTGTTGGTTAGGCTTGGTTAGGGTTAGGCATGTGTTGGTTATGGTTAAGGTTAGGATAAGTCTCCAGGAAATGCATGTAAGTCAATGTAATGTCCCCTGAAGTGGTGTATACATGGTGTGTGTAGTGTGTGTGTGTGTGTGTGTGTGTGTGTGTGTGTGTGTGTGTGTGTGTGTGTGTGTGTGTGTGTGTGTGTGTGTGTGTGTGTGTGTGTGTGTGTGTGTGTGTGTGTGTGTGTGTGTGTGTGTGTGTGTGTGTGTGTGTGCAGAACCTTGCTGCCTGTCTGGACTAATGCTTTTGTAATTGACTTCCACTATTAAAACCTCCACTTGGCTGTTAAACACCAAAGTGTTGTCATTCAGCCGTGTGCAGGACAGGGCATTAAGGAAGGTGTTCACAAGGGTACATTTATTATGTGTGTTTCTCATGTGTCTTCCCGTCTGATAATGGAAATTGCTTTGTTCAAGGCTCTCTGTGTCATGAAACTGTACACCTTTATCACATGTGTGATTTATCGCTTCCCGCTCTTCTCCCTAACTTCCCCCCTCTTCCACCTCCACTTCCTGTCTCCCTCATCACCCAGGTTATCTTAGGGCTGCTTCTGCCACCGTCCATCCTGAGTCTGGAGTTCAAGAACAAGGATGAGATGTCCTACATGCCCCAGGATCAGGAGGCCTACCTGCAGGAGAAGGAGGAGGAGGAGCCTGAAAAGCCAGCGAAGGAGAAGGAGGATGAAGACATGGAGTTCACAGTAAGATCTTACTGTGAGGCGCAGTACAACTCCGTGGTGAGAGAACCCACCTCAGCCCGCATCTCAGCGTCTATACACATATTAAGACCAAACACACATGCTTTGTCAGATAAAGAAACTGATTTCTGAGCACATAGCCCAGATTATGTGTCCTTTGTAAATATCTCTTGTGGACCGGTTTCATGTTGTTTCTGTCCACGATGAGATGCACACTCATACACACAGTTCTCCACACACACATACTTGTTTCTCTATTCTGGCCACCTGGACCCTTCCAGACAAATCGGCCTTTCCTGTTTCTCGTCGTCTCAGCAAAGACACAGTCTGTCGCCGCTTGTGGGTTCTCTCCTGTGTGTTTCTCCTTCCATCTATCTCCTTCTCTACTTCTCTCTGCCTTTGCTATGGTCCCTCTTGTGCTCTTCCCACTTCTCCTTTTGTTTCTTTTTGCTTTGAGCTCCCCCTCTTTCTCTCTCTAGCTCTGTCTCTCTTTCCCCTTCTCTCCAAGCTCAGTTCTGATTGAGGTATAGTACCGTATGCTAGCCGATTGCTGCCCCCCCCCCACTCTCTCCCATGATGATGAAGATGGCTTGCTGAAGCATACCACTCAGCATGTCGGCTGCTGAGCATGGGAGGCCCAGGCTTTTGCATTATATAACAATGTCCGCCTGCTGCTGCAGAGCTTAAATCATGCAGAGTCTGAGCACCTTCTCCCTGCTCACAGTGCAAGAGTTGGTCCATCTGCATAGACATGGATGTACAGCAGGACTCGTTCCATTTCAATCCAATCAGTCCTGGCGATCACACCTATATCCAGTTTGTGTGTTTAAAGCAAGACTTATTATGTTATAGACAATTTTAAGACATGAACTGGATTTAAGGTTGTCCCATTAAATGATTGAGCTGAAGTTGAACGCCTCTCAGCACCTCTGTACATACTTTCCATCTGCATTGAACACAGCCAGCAAGCTAGAGCAAATGGGCCATTTCACACATGCAGTCCTTGAGGCACTGTGGGTTTAAACAAAGAAGCC
This sequence comes from Notothenia coriiceps, assembly GCF_000735185.1. Classification (NCBI taxonomy): domain Eukaryota; kingdom Metazoa; phylum Chordata; class Actinopteri; order Perciformes; family Nototheniidae; genus Notothenia; species Notothenia coriiceps. Next base: position 443,114 of record NW_011337184.1, read on the forward strand.
TGCTGCCAGAGGATGCATTTGAAATGAGCCCCTTCATACTGCCCTTGCTTCTGACTGTACAAATGCACCTTCAGATTCCTATGAATCACACAGAGGTTCATACAGATACACACAGACTGCTACACCACAGAGGGAGATTGTATTGTTTAATCCTCAGTTGCTGTAGATGATTCTCACTGTGAGGAATGTAATAGCTTGTGCCCACTTACTGATGGATAATGTGCATGCTTTGGTACAGTAGTGACTTACACACTGGCATCTGAATATGTTCACCTTGAAGGCCCTGTCTGCGTGTGCCTTGGATAAAACCTGTAGCTGTAAATGTTTCACATGTTTGTAGAAAATTACAAATCTCTCGATTCCTTTTGGTTTGATCACGAGTATACCTATTCAGTGGAACTTAAACCAGCTCCTCATCATGCGTTTTAGATATTTGGACGACTTTCAGACATTTTATCTTTGCCAAGATCTGCCATAGTGCCCTACAAAGGCAGAATGAAATACATAGACAGTGACATTAAGAAAGGGTTTAAAGTGTTCCGAATACGGGGCTAACAAAGGATCTATTTAGGTTGTTTTTTCACTCAAAAACCCATTGCCATAGACCAGGGGTGTCAAACTCAAGGCCCGGGGGCCAAATCCGGCCCGCGACCTAATTTTTTGTGGCCCGCAAGAGCTTGCAAAGAATATAATATACAATACAACTGGTGTAATTGTTGAATATTTACTTTCAATTATTTGCCCTAGACTTCTGCTTTCAGACGTAGTTATT
>NW_011337184.1:443910-458824 GCF_000735185.1 Notothenia coriiceps
ATCGTCTTAAAGCTACAACCGGCCCTTTGAGTGCAACCATAATGCTAATGTGGCCCGCGATGAAATTGAGTTTGACACCCCTGATTTAGACATTCAGCAGGTGAAATTGAGCCAAAATGTGTCCACCTGTAGAATGTTAATCCAAATGTAACTTTCATTTTATGCTCTGTTTTATGTCTCTGCACTTGAGGGAAATATATGGTTTTAAACATGGTCTAAATCAGGGGTGTCAAACTCAAGGCCCAAATCCGGCCTGTGACCTAATTTTATGTGGCCCCACAAGAGCTTGCAAAGAATATAATATACAATACAATTGGTGTAATTGTTGAATATTTACTTTCAATTATTTGCCCTAGACTTCTGCTTTCAGACGTAGTTATTTAGGAAGATATTAACAGAACTGATACTAATCCAATGCAGGGCCAACAATGTAATATAATACATTATTTAATATATATTACATATTTACATATGTATATTTATATATATAATTAAAATTACAACCGGCCGTTTGAGTGCAACCATAATGCTGATGTGGCCCGGGATGAAATTGAGTTTGACACCCCTGCCATAGACTCACACAATTCCTAAATCAATACAGAATCCTGTACTTAACACAGGTTTCTCAGAGAAAGTGTCCACCAAACAAAATGTGAGTGTGTTTAACAACATTACAATTATTGCAGAAAGCCCTACAGTCCCAAAGCTCACACATTACACAGCCAGAGCGCGGTTAATTTGTTTTCAGGTTGCTTTTGGATAGTTATGGTTGGTTTAAAAAGCTCTTTTCACAGAACTTACATATAATATGTTTGTATACAGATGTCAGAAAGTGATATAAGACTTATAAAATATAGAGACACTGCATTTTGCCTTTGTAGGGCATTATATCTCTTGACATCCAATACAAACACATGAATGATCTCCCTCAGAGGTCTGCTGCTGATTTGACATTTTGACCATGACCCATAACAACAGCGGGCTCCGAACCCTCTCTCATGGATTAGGAAATGTGTCACAGATTGAAATGAGATATCTATGTCTTATCTTTTTCTTTTTTCTGTCCTCTTTCTGTCATTATATTGTCTCTCTTCTGTCTCTTAATTGTTGTCTGAGACACAATCCATGAGTGTCCGTGTCCGCGTCATCCTGTGTTTACCGGCCTTCACCCAACACTCCACCTCAAACACACATCTCACATTTTGGAATGATGACATTGCTTGTGCTTGCTTCTTTAATGATATTGTTAAAACTGTGTGGTAGCCATAATGTAACGCTCTCCCTCTCCCCCCTTCTCCCTTTCTTTCTCTCGTTGTTATTCAACGTCCTACCTTCTACCCTTCCACACACTTGTCCTCATCTCCATCCTGTCTGCATCTCCTCCTCCTCCTCCTCCGTCTTTCCGATCCGACACACTTCCCTCTTCCCACTCTCTGACTGCCTTTATCCCTCACACCTTTCGCTCCTCCCTCCCTCGCTCCTTGTTGGTTTGCATCCGCCCAGGCAATGCTAGGTAACGTAACCACCGAGACCTCCAGGAAGAAGGATGTCGAGGAGGTTCAGAAACGCCACCGCCTCATCCCCTTGGGACGCAAGATATACGAGTTCTACAACGCTCCCATCGTCAAGTTCTGGTTCCATACGGTCAGTGTCGGCTTCAGAAACACCGCCTACGCGCTCTGCTTCCTGTTGGCAGTGTCAGTGCCCACTTTGTGTTGCAGCGGCATCAATTACTGGCTCCCTGCCGTTAGCTTTTACAGCTACAGTGGTTCTTTTGTCATTAACCTCCTGTTCCACCCTTGCATTACCCAGCTTGACTCGGGTGGGAAAGTTTAGTGGGAGAGATGAGGAGACTGATGGAAGCAACACAGTGAGAAAAGTACACGCTGAGTGTTAAGCCCCTGTCACACTGTCCCGAAATTGACACCCGATGGACACACGAATATGGAATTGTGAATTTTGCACGAAGATGGCCCCGAACCACACACGAAGGCAACATTTACATTACATTAAGACATACAACTGCAACGAAAGTAACACAAACAATTATGTTAAAGTATTATGATACTGTACTGATATTTTCAGACTTTGTTCTTTACTTTCTCCATCTTTATATGTAGAAGATATTAAGTTTTCTCCGTCATGTTGTTTCCATAGCAACAACAACCTCCTGTCAACTCGCCTTCAAAATAATATATTATATCCTTTTCAGTTTCACAGAACACAAATTGGGTTATTTACATAATATGTTTACATGATTTTGTTGTGCAATAAAACAACCCGATGGACACACGATAAAGGAAAAGTTCAAATTCAGACAAGTGATATGAATGAAAGAAAAATTGTTTATTGACTGTTTTGGCAATGCACGAGTAATGCTTAATCGAGAAGGTTGAAAAATAAAAAGTAACCTTCAGCTAATATAAACCGAATTACCCCTACAAATTAGCATATCAATGAATGAAAACAATTTACACACAAAGTGTTTGCCTTATCTCCAAATATTAAAACACACAACTTAAATACCACGATTTTTGGTTTAAATCTCTAATTATAACCCTTTAACAATGATCTCACCCAGGCCACATTCAGTTTAACAGTGTTTATAAATATTTGTATTTCTTTGCAGCACTGTTCATCTAATTGTGTAGACTGTAGGTGTCTTTGAAGTGTGTGTGTGGCCTGTGTGTGTACTGTGTGTGCCTGTGAGCATGCCTGAAATGTTTTATATAAGCTGAACTCTGCCTCCCATACCCCAGCTCGGGCTCCTTCAGTGAAAACATCTTTAACAGCACCGGCAGGGATTTCACTGTTTATTTATGCTGAGAAAACAGTTTGACCGCATTTTGTTTCATCCCATTTTCCTCTTCTCTGGCTATTTACTCCCCCCTGTCTTCCTCCTCCCTTCACTTCTCCTCCCCTGCCCTTCAGGTTAAACGATACTATTCTACTGTGAATTTCATTACTGCACTCGTTGAACACATACTGGGTTTTTATCATGGTGAAAAATGTGGTCTTTGCCAGTTTTGTATTCAAACCTTATATTCGCTGCAGAGGGCTTCCCCGTTTAAAGTCATATTTGTCAAACTTATCACACACTAATCTGTGCATAAGGGACGGATTGACAACCCGGTCACACATTATTCAAATCTCTATACAGCGTACTACACGTAAATATTAGATTAAGGCTGTAGGAGATACCATCCCCAGTTTGGTTGTGGTTACTTTATTCTATACTTTACAGATGTCAAAGCACTTTTGTCTCAAGTTAACAATATATTGTCAGTTTTGCATTGAAGTCCACATGTTTAATTATTATTGCAGCTAAGATGTTCTCAGTGGGTGCTACTATAAGAAAATAGAAATATCTGACTGAAACCCAATATCTTCTGAACTTGTCAATGAAAACATTATACAACATTTGAATAGGCAAGCCAAGGTTAGACTTGTATTGTGATCTGAATTTTTATTTGGTTTTGATCCTGATGAGCCAATGTTCAAATACTGTACGGGCAGGAAGAGTGGACAGCTGACATGGATTTAAATAGAGAAGCCACAGGAGACACTTAATGGACATTTTCAGGCCAAGTGATATATCCGGTGCCCTAATATCAAACCACATCCGAAAAAACCACATTAAAGGGAGTTGTAATGAGGGTCAATCCTTCACTAAATAACTGTACTTTAGTACGTTTTAAGGTACTTGTATCGTAGCTCAGTATCTCCTTTTTTTGCTTTTTTATTCTTCTACTCCACCACAATTTGAAAGAAAATATTGTACTTTTTAATACTACATTTAATTAACAAAATTAGATAATAGTCTTGCAGGTTTGTAATACAAAAATGAAATCAACCAATCAATCATGATATGCTTTTATGTATTAAAGGTCCCATGTCATGCTTTTCCGGTTATTACCCGTCCCCTTGTGTGTTATGAAGGTTTTTCTGCATGTAAACGGTCTGCAGAGTCACAAACCCTGAAAGTACACCCTGTAGCGAGTAAAACTCTAACACAGAAAAGACCTGTCTATGCTGCCCCAGAACGCCTCGTTGGGGATTTCTCTTTTTCCATTGTTTACTTCTTGGGTATAGTGACGTATTTCGGGTATAGTGACGTTACGTTACGTCCGCGGAGCCGTTACGTTTGCGAGAGACCCCGGAACTCAGCCTGGGCACAGACACAAACTCCCAGCCAGGCTGCGGGTGTGTGTGTGTTTCGGGCTGGGTTTTGCTGTCTCGCAGACGGCCACTGGGCTCACAGGGAGGTGGGGGCAGGAGCTCCAACAAGCCGTTTAGGACAGAGTGAATACACACATACTATACAGAGATGCTGTATGAGAAACCAGTGTGAGTTTGGAAAATTGCACAATATATTTAGTATACCTCAACAATGGAATTATGATCAGTAGAAATGGCCATGACATGGGACCTTGAAGATACAGTACCTGCGATGATAAAAGGAAACACATATAATCATCACAGGAGACGCATAATGGACATTTTAAGGCCAATATCAGGTGTCCTTATATCAAACCACACGTGAAAATCTGCATTAAACGAAGTAATGAATGCCATCTGCTTTCCTACATTTTATAAGTGTACAGTTGCTTTTGTTGGAAAAGCCTAAATGTGTCCCCGCTGATTTCCCTCTGCTGTGGTGTTTTTTCCATAGATGGCATACGTGGGCTACCTGATGTTGTTCAACTACATTGTGCTGGTGAAGATGGACCTGTGGCCCTCCACTCAGGAGTGGATCGTCATCGCTTACATCTTCACCAACGGCATCGAGAAGATGAGAGAGGTAAACCTGCTTCCAACATGAGTATTTTTTTACACACAATCACCCACTAATACCTTTGAAACTAAAGACACAAAGCCTGTCACCATCAAGGTCACTCCTGTGCTGGAGGGCAGAGCATAAGCATTTTGTCAGTATTATAAAACAGCTCGTGATAAATATGGAAGACTGTGCAATTATTGAAAGGGAAGCAAACAAAGAGTGAAGGGCAGAGAGAAAGGAACTCAGGTGGAAATAAAGGCAAGAGACGGAGATGGGAAAAAAAATGAAGAAGTAGAGTAAATAGAAAATACCGGTATGCAGCCATATGAGACTAGCCGTGTTTGTACTGTAAGTGAATGAAATGCATTAATCATTATGGCACATCATTCTCAGCTCAACAACATTGCCTCTTAAAATATCTGCCCTGATTGTCAAACTCATACTGCCCTCTAATGGTGGTCATTATATACTGCATTTCTTTTTTTACAATATTTGTATTGAAGTTTTCAAATAAAACGAACATTACACATACATAAAAGTATCTAGGTGGCATATACAGTGTACAATCAAATGAATAGGCATGTAAATAAACCCAGGTCAGTATACAGATGATACATGGATAACAACGTACAGAGATCTGAAAGAATAGGACGTGGGCTACTACACTTTATAATCTTATTCCCGTTGCCCCTCCTCCCCGCCCCGGTCTTTGGTTTTATTGATCACCAACATTCTTTTTCTAAAACTCCTTGAAGCTCCCCCAGATATTTTCAAAAACTGCCAGCTTTCCTTTAGTAATGTATGTTTTTCTAAAGCAACAAATGCTGACAGATCCTTAATATGTGTATTCATACTTGGTTTGTTATATATTGCATTTCTACCCTTCTGTCACTTTTTTGTTTAGCTCATATCAGAGTCCTGCATCGGGTCGGGTACCCGCGGGTACTTCGCGGGTGGTATTTTTTCAAATACTTTTTTCCTGGTTCGGTTCTGGGTCAAACAAAGATGATGCGGGTCGGTTCGCGGGTGTTGCATAATAAATATATAAAAATAATAATTTAGTTTAATGTTTAAATCCTCAGACCGCGCATAATCATAACCTCTGCAGCGCATCAATCTGCTGCTGAGAGCGCCACATTCGAAATGGCTGAGGTGAAGGCGGAGCTCGGAGAATACAGCATTTTCAATATCTCTTCCTCTAGAGCGAAATCCAACGTCTGGGAGGATTTTGTTGTCACCCTAGATGGAGAAAATAACCAACATCCCATGCTTTTTGAGACAAATATGCTACTGCGTGTGTTAACAATTGCACGTTTTCACTGCTCATATAGGATATGCGGGTTCGGGTCGGTTTGCAGATCTTGTGCCGACGGGTCGGGTCGGTTTGCGGAACTAATTGGCAATATGTGCGGGTGGCGGGGCGGGTTCGGTTGTGCACGTTGCGAGTGCGGGGCGGGAAAATCAGACCCGTGCAGGACTCTGGCTCATATCTATTATGCCCTTCAATTCCTGCGTTTATAATATGAACACATATTTTCATAACTCTCTGCTTTAAAATGTTAAAATCTTCCTTGGTTTCCTCACTTATTACCCCCCAACCCTGTCCCAGATCCTGATGTCAGAGCCGGGGAAGTTGCTTCAGAAGGTGAAGGTGTGGCTCCAGGAGTACTGGAACATCACGGACCTCATGGCCATCCTCATATTCTCCGTGGGTATGGTTCTGCGTCTCCAGGAGCCGCCGCTCATGAGCTACGGGCGGGTCATCTACTGCGTGAACATCATCTATTGGTACATCCGGCTGCTGGACATCTTCGGGGTCAACAAGTACCTGGGACCCTACGTGATGATGATTGGCAAGATGGTGAGGGGATGGTGTTAGTGTGTTTTATCTAGACGCCTCACGTACTTCCTTTCCTCATTATGACTTTCTACCGTCTGATTTCTTCTTGGCATGATCCATACTGATCATAATAATAATAATAATACTAAAGCTTTATTTATATAGCACTTTGGAGCTCAACGCATTTAAACAACAGATTATTTGTTAAGAAATGTACAGCTACACGTAGCGAAATATAACATTTGATCCGGTTAATAGACACAAGGAGGTCAAATAATGGTTTCTCTCTGACAGGTAAGACACGAGATGACTTGAGTCGATGCAACAATATAAAATATAAAACCCCATAAGACCAAGTTATAGGTACAACAGAAATACAAATAAAAGTTTGATAGTAATAAAAATGCCATAATTCTAATAAAGGTTAAACAATTAAGAAAAAAAAAGACCAACGTAAAAAGAAATATTGCTATTGAAGCATGTTAGATTAATAAAATAAGATAAAATCCTTTAAGACCTATAAAATAAATCCAAGGTAGGTAAATAATAAAGAAGACAGTCCGCTGAGTCCTTAACCATAATACCATAATTACAGCCCTTGTGTTTGTATGTGCCGTGCAGGCTTGGTCCTAATGGAGCGCCTGTGCCTCTAAACGCGATTGTTTATCTCAAAGAGCACAAGATCAGAGCCTCTGATACCCACATGTAGACAAAACAAGAAAGGTGATCAAAGGCTCGGCTTCATATCTGTCTGTTCGGCTGTCTTTATATGAGATGGGCGTAAATACTCTTTGATATGAAAATCTGCTATTTAAATGAGAGAAGGGTAGAGAGGGATGGATGCAATGACTTCCGATAATGCAATGAGTCCGATAATTGGAATTTATAATACTGCAGCAGCATCAGCATATTTGAAGTCAGAGGCATTATGGGAAGTAATGAAAAACCAATACTGCGTTGTAAATAACAGTAGAAATGTTCAGCATACTTTAAGGCCTTCGACTGTTCCTCTAGCATTCATCACACCCAAACAATAAATAATGAATGCTTTTGTTTCACCAAATGAGTGCGTTTCAGCTCTCAAGAAGGACAATGCATGACACGCGTAATCCAAAAGAATACACAGAGGATAGTGTAATGTAAATAAAGGTCGGATCAGGGTGTAAACAGGCGCTACCCATTAGAGGATTACTGTTTAAATCCTCAGTCCCTGCAGTCAACATGTCAAAGTGTCCTTGGGAAAGATACCAAGGTGCTCCATGTGAACAGTATTGAATTGTGTATTAATCGCCTTGGATCAGGGGTCTCAAACTCAAGGCCCGGGGGCCAAATCCGGCCCGCGACTTCATTTCATGAGGCCCCACAAGATTCTGCAAAGAATATAATATGTTTATTATACTGACTTTTTTTCAAAATGTCACTTACTTTTTTTTGTTTTTTCAGAATTTGGCTTTTCTTTTTAAATCATTTTGTGACATTCTCACTGAAGAGACTTGCAATTATTTGTCCTAGACTTCTGCTTTCAGACGTAGTTAATTATGAAGTTATTACCCTATCTGATAATAATCCAATGCAGAGGCAATCATGTAATACAGTGTTTCTCAAACTTTTTCATACCAAGGACCACTTAACCAATAAAAAAACACTCGCAGACCACCTAACTCCACAAATATCCAAAAACACATAGTTTTTCTAGAACAGATTACAAATCGCCTGAAAATGGTACAAACAAGTGGCAACATGTGTGATGAAGGTGTTGCCCTGGGCTATATCATGCAATCGAAAGCTGAAACTTAATCTCGCTTTGGCTAATCTCTGGAGATATTCCCACGAGATTGCGGAAAACTTAAATGTATTTATTTATTTCAAATGTGAAATTTTACCAATATACTCACGGACCACTGAGGGGCGCTCACAGACCACAAGTGGTCCGCGGACCACACTTTGAGAAGCACTGATGTAATATAATACATTATTTTATATATATTAAATATTTATATTATTATTAAATGTATATTTATATAGTCTTAAAGTTACAACCGGCCCTTTGAGTGCAACCATGATGCTGATGTGGCCCGTGATGAAATTGAGTTTGACACCCCTGCCTTAGATTAAAGCCCCAGCATCTGAACATTTGAGTTAAGCACATTTGGATTTCCAGTCAAGTTTTAATTCCAGAGCAAACTAAATTGAAGTTTGATTGGCCAACCAAGACTCTTGAGAGGGTTAGTAATTAGAAAAAGCTAATACACACCATCCATCATCAGACTTTTCTAAATGCTTCTCCAGTTGCATTATTCGTTTTGTTATTAGACCTCCCTCCTTGCTTTCTTGTTTTGCCTCATTACTTGTTTTCTTCACATTTAAATGGATTTTCTTTAGTTTCTTCTCCCATTCCCTTCTCTCTTTGACGGTCCTCCTCTCTCCCCCCTCCCTCTGTTAGATGATCGACATGATGTATTTTGTGATCATCATGTTGGTGGTGCTGATGAGTTTCGGTGTGGCGCGTCAGGCCATCCTCAACCCGAATGAAGACCCCTCCTGGATGCTAGCTAGGAACATCTTCTTCATGCCTTACTGGATGATATATGGAGAGGTGTTTGCCGACCAGATTGATCGTAAGTTCAGGGCCAGAGTTTCAGAGCTCTTGAATAAACATATTTTTGGTTAATTAGGGGGAGAACATTTCCTGACTGAAGAGAGATGACCGAAAACACACCTCATTAAATATTCACTGATTCCTCAACAGGTCTACATTAAATACATATTAAAACACAACATATTGATAATAGGGAAATTCTTGACAAATGTTGCTTCCACATCACCATATCAGGAGAAACCTTTTAAGTTATTCAGCTTCGTACATTAGGACATTAGTTTTTACTGTCAGTTCGTCCTGATTTTTTGTCTCTACGTTATTTTGTATCATGTAGACTCGATAAGTGACTCAATGAATTGTCTGGGAGACAATGTCCTGAGAGAGTGCGATGTGTGCTTCTCTGTTTTTCTGTATGGGTGTAAATATGATGGTGTGTACATAATGTGAGGAGTGGCCCAAAGAGAAGAGATCTGAAATAATGTTTTCATTCTTTGTTTCAGATATGCATAGTAGGAAGTTAAAGCAAAGGCTGAATGAAAAACCCTGGCTGTCTTCAAATTACTTGCGAACTTACGGAACCTGGCGTAGTAGTGGTCCATCCAACTTTCCCCAGTGCAGTCAAACCCCCAGTAATTCAAAAGATATAGACTTCAATTTTAATCACATCTACCTATCCACCTCTCCTTCATCATCCTCACATTACCACCATGTCATGCCCACTCCCACCACTAGAGGCCACTTGAGACTAAAGTGTGCATGCGGCTCCGCGCTCTGAGGTTAAAGTTGCCCTCACGTGATTGGTTTCTTGGGTCAGCTACTGTATCTACTTTTTTCTTTAAGATCATTCAAATTGTCTGAAATCCTTAATAAATAAGGCTGCGTTTGTTTCCCAAATTGACCTACCAGTAGCTTGACCTAAGGCTATATCTCGTAAGCAACTTTACCCTGACTAATTTTGGCACTGGCTGACAAATGGCACTGTTACATGGCAGAAGCATTTTTCAAATGTGTCCTGATATTGATATGTTCTTCGTCACATCAAGAGGAACTATCAAAGTTTCACATTTTGATATTCCCTTGATGTTTCTTCTACTCATTTTATTTCTTGACTTCCTGTTAGTTTCATTTGAAGAAGTGACCCTGCCATGTTAACACCGTCTGTCACACAAATCATGTCACCCTCCCTCTTTACGCCGGCTCAGCTTCTCACAGGAGCCATCGCAACATTGCCAAAATATTTCTAACAATACATCCACCATTTAATATTAGTAAGCATTGAAATTGACAGACAGAAATAAAACACATACAAACACACACCAGAATATTTTAACAGCCACCCTCCATCATCTGTAATCTGTTTTTTCACGTGGTTCAGTTGTCAGAGTTTAAAAACCAAATTCTTTGAAGGTGAACATTTTATAAATAGAACAATTACTTCAGTTCTCTGTCTTTGGGCTGCATTGTGTGAAACAATTCAACATCAAGCAATGATGAGTGTGACTAGAATGAATATAAAAAGCGAACCAACCAAGAACAAAACGCTGAATGTTCCCCAGATAAGCCGCAGCAACTGAACCATCACAGATGGAAAAAACATACTATGTATCCTAAATACATTTCAATCAATTCAAAGCAGTCAACCATTGCTGAATGAAGCTATTGCGCATATGTGACAATATATTTGAAACATCCGCTGCATGTTTAAATATATTGGTAAACACAACTTGTGATGAGACATGATGAATGTATTTGTTGTGTCTTTTTTTTCAGATGCACATCTCTGAACATGAGCCCTTTCATTAAAGTGTCCACTTTTCCCAGTCTTTTTGTTTCAAGAAGCATAAAGGCACAATATGCTTCTTGTTTGTTTGTTTGTTTGCGAAGAATACAATTCTGCATTTTGTTTGGTATTTTCAGGTTTGCTTGTCTCTTTGTTTGTCTTGTAACCCAGTGTACAGAATGTGCTTACATTTATTTATTTGTATTTGCTTTTATTATAAGTTCAATATTCTTTGTCTTCTGTCTGTTTTCATATGTCTGCATGTCTTTCTGATTTGTTTGCATCTACTAAATTCCTACCAAAATATAATTCATGACGGCTCAAGTCCACCGATGTACTAAACCTTGTATTAACTTGTATGTGTGTGTTTTCTTTGTGGCGGTGGGCAGCCCCCTGCGGGCAGAACATCACTACAGATGATGGGGGGGTGGTGTCGCTGCCTCCCTGTAAGACGGGGGCCTGGATCGTCCCGGCCATCATGGCCTGCTACCTGCTGGTGGCCAACATCCTGCTGGTCAACCTCCTCATCGCCGTGTTCAAGTACGCACACCCTCTAATCATTTCAGTTGTTCCTCCTGTCAGCAAATATAGACCCCACACGACTTTACACACACCTCAGGACCTGAAACCAGTGGGGGAAGAAGTACTCAGATATTTTACTCAAGTGAAAGTAGCAATACTGCATTGTGAAAATACTCTTGCATTCAAAATCATAAAAATACAAAAGTTTCACCATCAAAATATACTTAAAGTACCAAAAATAAATATAACTATTTGTGCAGTATGGTCAATTTCAGACTCATATATAAATAATTGGACTTTAATTATAGATGAAATTATACTGCTGGGCAGCTTAACCTAAAATAAGATATCCTACATTTATCAGTTGATTTACATTTTGTATGAATCTGAATCAGCAAAGAAGCTAGTTTATAAAATTCTTAAATAAAAGCAGCAGAATAAAAAGTACAACATTTGCCTTCAAATGGTAGTGAAATAAAAGTATATACAGAACTAGCATAAAGTTAAAATACTCAAGTGAAGTATTTCAAACCTGGAGTTGATTAGACGTACTTTGTTAAATTCCACCACTGCCTGAAACACACTTATTTTTTCAGCATGATAGAAATAAGTACATTTCACCAAGATGCTACTTAATAAGGCAGTTTCAATATAGTCATGTTTTAAACTGGACAATATGTAGTGGGCATACCTGACTGCTTTCACCTGTTTAGAGTGTTTACCATGAACAGAGAGAGAGGGTGAGACTGGGAGTGATATGTACGTTGACCGCACTCACACTCACAGCCACACTAATTTACAGAACTTTATAATTAGGTTACTCGTAGGGCTGCTCGATTATGGCAAAAATCATAATCTCGATTATTTGGGTCAATAATTGATATCACGATTATTAAAAACGATTATCCATTTACATTGAAAACATCAATTTAGTGTTTACTCCCCACGGCTTTTTTTAAACTGCCTACAGCCACTATATCAAAAATAAGTTTGTGTTGGGGCCGCCGTAAAGCCACATTCATTAGAGCCTGTTAGCAAATGTTAATAACAGAATGAGATGGTGATTCTTCGCAGACACATTACCACGCTAATGATCTGTTAATGTGCCTCTGAATAATCCATGTAGCACAAACGATCATCCTCTTCTGCACGTTTGTCAGGGTAGTTAACAAACATACACCAATGGAAGAGAAACAACAGTTGAATTGAAGGTTTGATATCATAACATTACAGTTATTATTTAGTATGCTGGATTTTCTTTCTCTATCTGTGTCCAATGTGGTTGTGACTGTTTGCCTTATTCAGTTTCTTTTAGCTTTCAGTGGATGTAATATATCTGTTTCTTTTGTCTTCGTCTGTCATCATAGCAATACATTTTTCGAGGTGAAGTCCATCTCTAACCAGGTGTGGAAGTTTCAGCGCTACCAGCTCATCATGACCTATTACGAGCGCCCGGTCCTTCCTCCCCCCCTCATCATCTTCAGTCACATCACCATGGCGCTCAAGCATCTGTGTTGCCGCTGGCGCAAGCACGACGACGACGAGAGGGACTATGGACTGAGTGAGTGGCAGATACAAATCCAGAGTTTTCATTTATTCACATCACTTTTAAGCATTTTCATCAGGCCTTTCAGTTTTCAGTGCTGCCACATTATGATAGTTCGTTTTAGAACTTTTGCTATTATTATACTGTTACTCAAGCAGTGAAACGTGACACTTCAGCATTATCACTTCCTCAAACTCCTTCATCCACAGAACTGTTCATCACTGAGGACGAGCTGAAGAAGGTCCACGACTTTGAGGAGCAGTGCATAGAGGAATACTTCAGAGAGAAAGACGACCGCTTCCACTCCTCCAACGATGAGAGGATCAGAGTGACTTCTGAAAGGTCGGACACAGTAAACCTCTGGAGAGTTGGTGTATAAATGAGTCCAGTCTATCGGCCCGTCCACACTACAGCTTCAAAAAAAGCTTGCCGGCGGGCGTGTCTGAAGCTCGACCAACAACCAATCACATGAATCTCCCGCCCCGGTCACACAAGCACGTGGTTTGATTGACCCCCATCNTCTTTTGGATCCTTGAGTTCTTTGTCGTATTTCTACAGTTCACCTGGCAGTGATAAATGAACGAAAAAATGGACACTGTAAAAATGTTTCAGAGCAATCCATTCATTATATCCGTTTTTAAGAGTGTGCTTTTTGTCGGGGGACATCTTTCGGCCCGTCCACACTACAGCTTCAAAAAAAGCTTGCCGGCGGGCGTGTCTGAAGCTCGAACAACAACCAATCACATGAATCTCCCGCCCCTGACACACAAGCAGCGGTTTGATTGGCTAAAGCTTGTACTGGCATATGATTTGATTGGCTGACGCTTCCACCGAAAGCTTCAGAAGCTTCAAAAGTTGAACATTGCTCAACTTTTGCAGCCTGAAACGCCAGGAAAGCTCCGCTCTGCTACCCACAATTCAGTTCGGCGAAAAGCGAGGCAACGTGACGTCACCCCATTCAAAGTGAATGGGCAGACGCGTTGGAAACCGTTTTTGAAGCTGTCGAAGCTGCAGTGTGGACGGGCCGTTACTTCTTCCTTCTCTCTGTCTGTACCTGTGTACTCTCATGTTCCGAATAACCCAGCTTCCCCAAATGTTCTTTTTGGTGTCTATCTAAGGTGGGATCCTGAGTCGTGGCTGATCCTGTTGTGTGGTCCTTTGATCGTGAGTCCTGGATGGATAGTCTCGTGGATGTCATCTTCTTATTATAGACACATTGCCTTTCCACACATTTTGACTACCTATGTTGTAAAAATGTAATTCTCTTTCTCGATTTAAATGCATCTATTGCGCTTCTGTCCGTGCCTGGAGAGGGATGCCTCCTCTGCTTGCTTTCCCTGAGGTTTCTCCCATGTTGCCCCTTAAACTGTGGGGTTTTCTCCGGAAGTTTTTTCCTTTGTATGATGTCGAGGGTCTAAGGAACAGAGGGTGACGTATTGGCATACTGATATCTGTACACACTGTGGGAAGTCCCTGAGACACAAAAATAAATGTGTGATATTGGGCTATATAGAATAACATTGAATTGATTGATGATTGATTGATGATATTCCATCAAAACCCACTATGGCAGTGTTTGGTTTCCTCGATTAAGTTGTCTAAGCACGCACAAACAGCCCCACTAATTTTTCTGAAATGC
This sequence comes from Notothenia coriiceps, assembly GCF_000735185.1. Lineage (NCBI taxonomy): Eukaryota > Metazoa > Chordata > Actinopteri > Perciformes > Nototheniidae > Notothenia > Notothenia coriiceps. Next base: position 458,617 of record NW_011337184.1, read on the forward strand.
TCTTGAAAATGCCAATTTTTCTCAGTCAGGCTTATGTGATAGGGTGATTACGATACTTTATATGACACAATGTTTGCTGCGTAGTAAAAACGACCTTTGGGTATTTCACATACGCAGATGTATTTTCTTTGTCGCTTCTCACTGTTTGAAGTAGTGGTGCTACAGTTTGTTAAAGCATTTTGTCAGCACACTAAATCTACACCCAATA
>NW_011337184.1:458869-486545 GCF_000735185.1 Notothenia coriiceps
TCTAGCACGGGAGATGTTGTAGTGGCATGCATTTTCCAAACACGAGCAACTAGAGCTCGGATGCATGACGACCCTCCTTTAATCGCGTCACACAGACCACCTGCACACAGCACACACCCACAGTTGGGCTGCTCACGATCTGATGGCACAAATATGCAAAAATCATAATCTCGATTATTTGGGTCAATAATTGTAATTGCGATTTTTAAATGCGATTATTCATTGACTTTGAAAACATCCATTTATTGGAGAAGAATATTTTGAACAGTATGTTTTTAACAGTTGATTACCCTGAACTTTAAGTATAATTCAAATGAAAAACCCCAAAAAAAAAAAAATTAAAACAATAATAAAAAGATAATTGTTTTATTTCGATTACGTTGTTTTCGTAATCGTTGCAAGCCATAATCGTAATCGCGATTAAAATACGATTAAGCCCTAACACACAGTGACATGTGTTCTCTGCTTTTTACCCATCCTAGTACCAGGTGGCAGCTATTGTACAGCGCCTGGGGAAGAGACAATAAATACTGCAATATGCACAAAGAACTGCAGATTTAAAATAGACACAAACACATCTGCAGTGTTTAAAGAGACTCCTTTTCTCTCCCAAATTCTTCACAGCTATTCTCCCCTATCCAGTGCTTTGAATGTTTTTCTAATTCCTTTCTTCTCTGCTCCACCAGGGTGGAGAATATGGCTATGCGTCTGGAGGAAGTCAATGAAAGGGAACACTTCATGAAGGCCTCTCTGCAGACCGTTGACATCCGTCTGGCCCAAATGGAGGAGCTGATTGGAAGAATTGCCGTAGCCCTGGAGCGAGTGACGGGTGTGGAGCGTGGGGAGGTGGTCACCAAAGTACGATCCCGGACCTCCTCTGACTGCACGGACTCTGCTTACATCCTCCGTCAGGGTGAGTGCCCGGATTCATACATCCTGCGTCAAAGCAGCTTTAACAGCACAGAAGGGAACACCTACCGCCTGCAGGAGGCCCTGGAGGGGACAGCGGAGGGCTCCATGTCCCCCCCCTCTCCCACCGCCATGGCTGCACGGACACGGAGCCACTCGTTTTATGTGGGCCGTGGCGGTGAGCGAGGAAGCAGAGCGGAGCGCGCTGAGAGCTTCTTCAAAGAGCGCTCGCTCAGCCTGCATCGAGCCAACAGCTCACAGTCAGTGTCCTCAGGTACTGCCGCCAAGGAGTCTAAGCCCCTCCCCCTGGCCACGCTGTCGGTCTCCCAGCAGCACCGTCCATCATCATGCATCGATATCTACGTCTCAACCTCTGAGGAGGTGGGGCCTGCGGAGGTCTTTCTGGATCCTCTCCGAAGGATCCCGACGCTCCAGAGAGACTGCTCCCTGCAGTCGGATGTCATGGAGACGGTGCTGCCGGGGGGCCGGGACTTTGGCAGCGCCTCCCCCAGCGGGATGGGCGACAGGCACTCGGAGGGTGGAGTAGGCAGCAGCGGAACAACCGGAGCCATGTTTGACGACAGTGCAGCTGCTGACTTGTCCTTGTGCTCAGCCCACCTCTTACCAGACCAGTCATCTCCCTGGGACATAGATCCATCCCCCCCCCCCTCAGCAGGGCTGCTGGAGCGCTCTAAGAGCAGCCGCTACCTCTCCGCAGCGGGCACATCCTTCCTGGAAGAGCCCCCTCTGGCCAAGTCCCACAGCCTCATGTTCACATCCCGAGGCTGCTACAGCGGGCTGGGGGCCGGGGTCCAGGTGAAGGCGACAGAGTACACCAGCATCACGGACTGCATCGACACACGCTGTGTCTCCGCTCCGTACACTCCTGTAGAACGCTCTCACTCCCCCGGAGGGTCCACCTCCTTCCCCTTTGATAAGCCGTCAGAAATTGCTTCCACTCACCCAGAGAGAGAGGCAGAGCTTAGCCACACAGAGTCAGATCCAGAGGACCCTGAGGACCTGATTCAGACCCCTGATACCCCTCGTCTAGGGGGCCTTGACGGGCCCAGTGGGGCCCCTTTCTGCTCCCCCTACTCGAGGCTTGAGCGAGCAAACAGCTGCTCCTCAGACGACTCCCATCCTTCCCTCACGCTGGCCCCTCCACACCGGAAGAGCCTGTCGGTGAGTGAGAGGATGGAGATGGGACCGGTTCTGGGGGCAGACAGGGGGCCTGGGCCCGGGGGCCGGGGTCTGGCAGGAACCAGAAACCCCTTCCTCAGGAGCAAGTCTGGAGCACGACCTGAAGCAGCCAAGACTGACAGCCTCTCCATGAGGAAGCTGGCCACGCCCTCAGCTTTCCGCAGCTTCGACAGACAGAACTACACGTGACAAGAACCCTGGTCTGCACACTCACACACTGACAGGACCGGGGGGGGGGGACTGAGAGGGCCGGGGGCCAAACAGAGAGCAGGGTGGAGTTGCCCACAGATGCTGATCTACAGATTTTTCACTTATGTTTTAGATTAGAAAAGATGGTAAAAGTTTATTCAAATTCAGTGCTGAAGGGCAACTTTACTCTGGACCAGGTGTCAGGGGGACAGGATGGGAGATGGAGGGGTCCTACTGTACACCAGTCAAAAACCAAGAGCTATGAATCTAGAGTAGTTTTTACCTCCTCTTGTAGCTAAGTAACTCTCTATGGGGTGTTTTTGCAATGGAAGGTGTATTTGTACTGTATGTCTTCCACCCACCAACCTTACATCGAGTAGTCATGTCACTGTTTTACATCACATATCAATCACGTAAGTCACAGACAGTAAACTGTCACTGCTAGCTGCAAACACCTCCTTTGGTTATTTTGTCTCAGCATAGTCATCACTGTCACAGAACTTTTGCTTTAAATACATTAACCTCATATAATCCTCACTCCACTCTATACGACCCCAGCACTAAAGGATTCAGCGAAGTGTGTTGGAAACATCTGGAACTATTTTCTCTCGTGGTTGCACTGGAAATGAACTGCAGTAACTTGGCAACAACTTACCTCTAGATACACAAATACACCTTTCAAGCAATCAATACTTATCTTTTTTTCCTTTAGTTGTCTTACGTTTCGTAGCACCATTTATCCACCAAATTGTCTGATTATAGTTTATTGAAAAGGTTACATTTGTCTCCTGGTCAGGTGTCAGCAGGATGTATGCGCAGTAAAAACTGGGTTGAAGTAGCCACCTGATAAGAATAAGTACAACTGATGTCCAGGCACGAATCCACATCAGGAAAATAAAGGAAAGGATTTAGAAGATTTTAATCACGCACATGCAGACGTGCATATGCATGTTACACACACACACACACACACACACACACACACACACACACACACACACACACACACACACACACACACACACACACACACACTCAGTCAGACAGTTAAGTCTTATCTAATATTTATAGTTCAGACCTGATCCATGAGAGCTTTAACAAGTGCAATTGCAAACGTTGAGGACAAGAGGGCGCTGTGAGCCTATTTCAGAAGCAATGCTAGCTAGGTAAACATGCTTTGCACATCACACCAAAAATCTGTAATGGATCAGCCCTCCAACTTCAGGTTTAGACATTATGTTGCACCGGTTTCACATCCACTTACACCTAATGTATCCGTCCTTCGTGTACTCCATTGCTGTCTTTCTCTTGCTTTTCTCCTTTTTTTATTAAATGCATTCAGACAATGCAAAAGGAGATTTTAATAGTAGGCAATTACCCGATGGCTTAGCCCATTATAGTTCATATACAGGTCACGAAAAACCCCCCAAAAAGAGCTAATTTAAAAAAAGATATGCATTTTATCTGAGATATAGGAAGACATGCATGATCAGTGACGAAGAGGGGGAATGGTGGGGTTGTGATTATGAAAAGATGAAAGCCAGATCAGTGTTTTAAAACGTTTTTTTATTCTAGCGTAACATTTCTCGGAGGAGGAGGACGCCCTTCTCCGATGGCTTTTAAAGATATATCAAATTAATGGAATTCTTACAGATTTTTTATGTTGTTTTATATTTCCTCAATATCACGATTCAGTTTAATCCATTTATTTTGAGATTGATTCTATTTATTGACATTTTCTTGCTCATTATCGACGATTACAGTAAATACCTGTTTGAATTACGAAATCAATATTTATATCTTCTCAGTGATATTTTTGTCAAATTATAAGTATTTTCTAATTAAGCTTTTAAATTGAATAAAAAGATGACCATCGACATGCACTAAATGCTGATGTATTATATTATTTATTAAATATAGAACTGTCCGATATACTGTACATTTCAATCTTATTTAAAGTAGTTTTTATTGTAAGTTTTATCAAGCAGCTTATGACAATTTTCTAATGTCAAGTTTAAAAGGCAATACAAAGTTGCCAGTATACCAAACGTTGGGTGCCTTTGGGGCATGGATGGAGTATGTGGGACTGAAGTGATCCAGAAATCTGTGAAATATCTCTTTGGTTTTTCCCTAATCATGGAGCCTCTGTGATTATTTGTGTCTTTTGCATAAACTCATAGACCTTTGTGTTCCCTTTAAACACGTCTGATGTACAGAGTGGGGGGATGTTGTTATTGGTAGACTGTGTCATTTAAATCCACCAAAACGCATATAAGAAGATCTCATTGCGAATAATTGTTTCAAAGCGGAAGATAAACATCTATTTACACATAAAGCAGAGGCATACGTTGGAGGATATAGCATGAATTTGTATAATATGACTTCTGTGTTCCACAATTAGTTTGATGGTCCAAACTGTTCATATGCATAATAACCCCAACTCTGAATCTTAAAAGGGAACTCTAGTAATTTAGTACTGATTCTCTAAGACTTTCTCCAGACACTCCCCGTTATGGATCAAGCTTCAAAAACATCCTACATTTCCCACGTTGTATCCCAGTGGCGTCTTTTGATAGAGCTTCCCTGACTGTTAAAACGTATCATCTTCCAAACCCCTTGCCCACAGTTTAAAACACAGGTTATCTGTTAAATATGTCACGACTCGATCCCACATGAACATCGGAAACATCCGGAAGCTCCCTCCAGCTACAAAGGTCAAATGTGTTCATAGGCTGAATCCCTTACCAGTTAATGGACCTTTATTTGTCAAATTAGGCGCGTTCACACCAAGTACTTTTCCCACAAAGGTTCCTGAGAACTCTTTAGTTAGTTCCTGGGGGTGGATTAGGCAAATGAAGCCGCTGACGTCACTTCTTCTTCTTCTGCTTTGGGTTTACTGGCAGGCTGCAAACAACTTCACGGTGTATACTGCCGCCCAAAATCCCCGGCCGGAAGTCCCCGGAGTTGGGGACTGGCTTCAGTAGAAGCTGCTGGGTCTCCTAACAGTTTCTACTGAAGCCTTCCGAGTAAACGGCCAGAACGCCGACACCTCCTCATCTCCACCGCTCCCATGTTTTATTTTGTGTCATAAGTTAGTCTCTCTGCGTTTCTGCGCTGGGCTAATGCTAATAATGCAATGCGAGGATAATAAAATGGCGGCTTCACAAAAGTTTTTGGGAGTTTGACGGGGCGTGGTTTGCATTCCGCCCAGCCAATCAGACACAGGAACCTTTTTCTCCCACGAAAGTCCCTGCTCTCTAGCAGGGACTGAAAAGGGGGTAAAAAAGGTTCTCTAGAACTAATTTAGTTCCTGGGACTTTTTGGTGTGAACGCAACTAAATCGTAGTTCTCAGGAACCTTTGTGGGAAAAGTACTTGGTGTGAACGCGCCTATTGGTGGAGCGCAATTATCCATGAATTCCAACATCAATACACACTTCTTTGTGTAATCATCATCAGTGTGTATCATTAGGGTGGACAGACAGGGAGGATTATCATCTTAAAAATACTTATCAGATGAGACATGACCCACCATGGGATCAGATTTGCAATTTCCTCCACAAACATAGTTTGCAGTAGAGAGACACGGTTGAACCCAAGTCAATGCTCAGGGACACATGACCCCAGTGATGCAAGGCAGTAAGGTTATCATAGTGGAGAGAAAGATAGATATGGATTTGTCTGCAGTAGAAGGAAATATAATCACTGTGCTTTACGAGATTAAAGGGATCGTAGGGACATCTATATTTTTTTGTGTGTTATGTCTTCAGACACAAATGGCAATAGATAATGAATGTCTTCATCATTGATCCACACAGGGGGTTAGGGTTATCTAAACAAAAGCAATTGTGAGAGAGGGCTTTCCTCCCTCGCTCGCTGAACCAAACCAAACTTTGCCAAATGGAAAGGATCTGCCGAGCTCTCGTCTCCACAGCTGTGGCAGGCAGGGGGAACAAAGCAGAGGTCGGACAGCTCAACTCAGTTATGCATGGCTAACTATGAAAACAGATTTCCGACTGACAGTTTAGGCCCTCCTATTTGATCTAGTGTGAGAGGAAATTATTAAAGTTATTTAAAAAATCGTTTATCCTTACAGTAAGGAATATGAGAAGACACACGTGTCCGTGGCACATCTAAACTAGTGTGTATGATTCTATTAATAGTTTAGTGGTGACTGGATGGTAATGATAGGAGGTGTGTGTGTGTGTGTGTGTGTGTGTGTGTGTGTGTGTGTGTGTGTGTGTGTGTGTGTGTGTGTGTGTGTGTGTGTGTGTGTGTGTGTGTGTGTATGTGTGTACATTAACTGCGTGTGAACCCGGACATATACACCATTTATGGAGGGGGGGGAGCATGCCAACACAACCCAACAGAATCTCAGTGTACAGCATTTTAAAAATATTTTCCTATCTCATGAGCATACGATGATAATCAACAGATCTGCTTCCCTCCTATATCGACCTGTTACACACGTTTCTTCTGCAATAATTGCTGATGTGCTTCTCTAACTGAAAGGGACGTATCCCCCTGCTGGTCACACTTTAGTTTATGTCCTTCAAATGCATGCAGTTCTTCCACTCAGAGTGTACAGAGGCGACCTGTAAAGATGAGCGCGAGAGAGATAGAGAGAGATTATAATATGAAATCAAAGTAGTGAGTATTTGGATGCAAATGCAAATCTGTATTCTTCAATGTGAATAGGATCATGTCTGGCATGCATTGTTAAATAAAAAATTAAATAGATTGGTACTCTGTGTCTCGCCTGATTTTATTACCCCTGGGTTTTTAAACCGTCAGATGATCACATTACATTACATGATACTTGTTAGATGCTTTTATCCAAAGCCACTTACGTACTCAATACTGTGGGCAATCCCCACAGGAGCAATTTGGGGTGAAGTGTCTCAGGGACACAACGACATGCTGACTGCAGTGGGGTTTGAACACCTACGCACTAACCCACTGCGCCACACGCCTCCTTACCTTGCATGAAAGTTGTGAGAAGTGCATATAAAGTGATGAGCTTTTAGCTATAAAATATTATTTTTATTTAAAGAGAACTTTTGAAAATCAACAAAGTGATTCACAACGCTGCTCAAAAATATATTAAAGTCATGATTTTTTTAAGAAGACATGAAACAAGTATAAAATCTAATAAAGTACAGAAGGCAAGGCAAGTTTATTTATATAGCACCTTTCAACACAAGGCAATTCAAGGTGCTTTACAAAAATGAAAGACATTCAGACAAAGGCATTTAAAAAAAAAAGATAATAAAAGAAACATTAAAAGAAAAAGTAAATGAATAAAAAGTTACAGTGCAGTTTAAGATATGAATAGTTCACACAGAAGTTCCACTTTACTGATGAACACAACGGCTCAGTTTCAATTAAAAGCAGCGGCAAAAAGAAAAGTCTTCAGCCTGGATTTAAAAGTAGTCAGAGTTGCAGCGGACCTGCAGGTTTAGGTCTGCTTTAGGCTTTTTTGCAGAAAAGGGTAAGAGGAGGATTTAGTGAAAAGGAAAGTGTAAAGGAATTAAGGTCAGTACAAAGGCTCTCATATAAGTTTTAATCAAATTGAATCGGTGATCATCGATTCATAGCTTTAGCTTTTATATCTTTCATATTTATAAACGTATTTCATACCAAAGAAACTGCACTTTACTGCTTTGTTGGCACTTCTGGTTAGATGTTAACTGAATACTATGCAATGACGATAAAGCTGGATCTAACAGATCACCTGACGTAAAACAGGTGATTCTCAGACACACCATCAGAAGAGGCAGAGAGAAAGAAACTCCTCGTGCTGCTGCGTGTAATGTGTTGACCTGTACATCAGGAACATCTGCATTCATTCGAGCCAAAAACTGGGTCCGAGAGCTGTCAACCTTTATCATCGTAGAACTCATAAAACATCAAAAGCACATGCTGTGTGAACGTGAGGAGCACCAACAGGAGCTGCTCTGCAGGAGGCGGGACCTCGGCCTCCTGCTGCTGCTGACATGAGTGACAGCAGCTGCTCGGTGCTCTGTCATTTTTAATGCTTGTCCAAATTCCAAGAGGCACAAACAGCTTTGAATTTGAACCACGAGAGAACAATTTATACCCTTCTTTTTCTAATGTTTAATTAATATATTATTATGCACTGGCTTAAAAACATGGCACATCCCTCCAAATGTAGAGCACCACCACATTCGCCCAAGTTACATTAGAAGTTAATTCCACACTGTCACTTTGTCTCATCAAAGCCTCCCTACATAGAATACTATATGCTCATAGGGGCAAAAAGTGAAATGTAATTAGTCAAATGTATCTACTCAGATTTTATTTTAAAATAAAGTATTACAAAAAGTATTATTTATTCTACATAAAATAAAATGTACGTATCAAAAATGTTTTACGGGAAACTGTAATTTAAAAAGTACCTAAATGCTCAAGTAGGTTGTTATTCATGTTGATGCATACATTTTAATCTCCTAGCTTCTGGAGCTAATTTGGCTAAAGTAAGCTGTACTTGCTGTCAGTTAGTAGGCCATTTAAAAAATGCTCCCTCTTATGGTGATGTTAAAGCAACCGTATACAATTGGCAATATAATCAGCATTGTGTGTGTGTTTCCTGTTACTTATCACTACAGTTGATTAATTTGTTATTCCCTTTTTTCTGTTTATTCACTTTGCAGCAGACACAGACTTGTTAACCCTGTGCTGTGCTGTCATCTGTTGTGCTGTATTTTGTTTTGTTGTGTTCCCTCACTGTACAGCCCTGTCTCTGCCTGACCGTCGGGACTTCCAGTGTTTCCGCTGTGCTTCAGGTTGGAGAGGGTTTGGTGAGGGAGGAGGAGGTCAGGGGGTTGCGTCAGTTCATTCTTGGCACGCGGAGGGAACATTATGTACTGAGTCTCAGCACGTGCCCACTCCTTACATGCACGCGCACTCCAAACAACAAATCCAGTTTTGACACAATCACCGTCATGTCGTTTCAACACATGCACATGACCCACAAACTCCCAGCGCACTGCTGAACTCTCGCACCTCGGTGAGAATGGAAGCGGCTCCTCCTCCTCTTCCAGGGAACTGTCTGTTCTGCGGGAAGAGGAGCTGCAGGAGGAGGTTGCCTGTTGCACGCGGGGTTTTTTCCTGGAAAGGAAAATATTCCGCCAACAATTGGATCAGAGTGGGGGCGGAGCTCCAGCACGGGGCTATCTTTTGGCTCACAGCATCTGTTGTGCTGAAATAGGGACTTCGTGTTATAACTCAGCACTCTTCCAGAACTGCTACTCTTCACTTGATGTTACTCATATATCTAGTGCGCATTTGCATTGGTGGAAGAAGTTCCCAGATATTTTACTTAGTGAAAGAGGCAATACCACAATGTAAAAATACTCTGATACAAGTAAAAGTCCTGCATTTAAAGTATAGAATCAAAGCCTTACCATCAAAATATACTTAAAATACCAAAAGTAAAATGACTAATAATGCAGAATAGCCCATCTCAGAATCATACATAAATGTTTGGTTTATCCTTATTGATGCATTCACGTGTTCAATGATATATTTGGTAGGTGGGGATATTTTATTTGTGATACTGCTGTGCTGGGTTGCTTATTAGTTTGATTTATATTAGTGTTTTAATAATCTAAATCTGCAAAATAACAAAAGCTATAAATACATTTAATGTAGTTACATTTAAATTTGACTGCAAATCAAAGTATAAAGTGGAAATATTCGAGTCAAGTACCTCAAACTTGTAGTTAAGTACAGTACTTGAGTACATTTAGGCCCATACTTCCACCACGGATCACTGTACTGTATCAATGTATACGTTGTATGACTACAGTATGCTTCAGACATGAGTCACTGCATTGCAGACAGGATTAGCCTCAACTGAAGAGCCAGTGTTTTTGAGGTGTGGCCCTCGCCTCTGCCTGGTGTGAACTGTTGCATTGCATTACATTGCGACATCTTTCACCTTTTAAGATGTACACAAAAGTATCATGGCAAAATCAACATTTGAGGAAGCACAGAGGCATATGAGGACAAAAGCGCAGAACACGTGTGTGGGACGTTGGGCCTACTTTGTCTGAGTTTTCTCACATAAACAGCCCCAGGGAAGAGCATGTATCTAAATAATGACTACAGAGTTCAGCCAAGGGAAATGTTTCAGAGACAGCATTGCTCAATCCCAGCAACCCCAGGGCTGAGTGGGATTTTCTAGGAAATGCACACATGGATGAACCTCCCACTGCACTGAAAGCAAAGCACTCTCTTTGCGTTTTTGCAAAGCTGTGGGTCTTGTAACAATGTTAAGTAGACCGGCTACAAGTCTAATTTTAGTTTTATACACAAACAATAACACATACTATAAATCCCACATTTGCAATGCATTATGAAATATGATAGTGCATTACAACACTAGCAACCACATCATTACAGTTCCAAAGTATCTGGATCTATTTCCCATGTAAGGCTTTAAGTTATTATGAGCACACATTTACGACTCTTTAACGGGAACGTCTGCTTGAGTCAAGTAGTGCTCTACTTAGCACAACAGGCACAAGCAGGATATGTTCATCATGCTTTTTGTTTTTGTCTTGACACCAGACTCCACCATGAAAGCTTGAGTGAGAATGCAGAAGTCTCTCTAGACAGGAAGTGCTGTGGAACAAAGGAAACTGTAGACTTTTTGAAAAACATCTTTAATTAAAGTGTGGGAATGCTGGCTTGACAGGATAGAGAAACACAGTGTCTCATACATAATTGCAAGACTTCTTAAACTGTAAAATGAAGTCACATCAGTGGAGATAGTTTGATGTGTCGATCACAACAAACAATCATTTCTAAATGTTTGAATTCTATTAAAACGTTCATGTGTAAGAGGTGAATCAACTGCAGTAAGTGTGGTACGTGTCATCATGTCATTATCAGTTATATCATTCATGCTTGGAAGGCTTTATGACTGTAGTTGTTAAGCATAATATTGCTTAGCCTTAGGCCAAGACCTGCGACAATGAGGATGCAAGCGTAATCATTTACAGGCATGTGCATTATACATATTGCACATACAGTGCTAATAAAATTCACTTTATCTTGCTTTAGGCAATACATTGATATTGTGATTGTATGGGGCTACTTCACACTAAGACAAATTGACAGTGTCTCATCGGGAAGACATTCACTACACCACCAGCTGGCTGTTACAAAGTCACAGCTAATCTAATTTGACTTTTAAATCCTTTCTTTTTCTCTTGTTGAGTTTGGCCTATACAGTAGGTGGCTTATCATACAAAAACTCTATTATACAATGGCAACATATCTGACCTCGTGCCCAGTGTCAAGTGAGTTTACACTGGCACTGAGCAGTTCAAGGGAGCTGTGGGGACAGCGAGGACTGCACTAATTTAGGATCACAACAAGGTTGTAAAACTGACACACAAAGTGCAACCTGTCCCCAGCTTTTACATTAGGGGCCCCAGTGGCTTGTGTTACATCCCAGAAAATAATACACATATCTCCCCTTATGACACAGAAGGCAGCCCCTAAATACTGAGCTTCAGATGGATACCAGGGCAGAATGGATGACGAAAAATATGGAGGACTGAAATGTAATATTTATTATTTATTGTATTTATTACAGCATTTATTTGATTGTTTTTGTCTATTTGCATGTATTTAATTTTGTACTTTTTTCATTTACTTCTGTATTGACTTATACATTCATTTTTTTAAATGTATTATAGCTTGTGTCATTTATCGTCCTCTGTAGTGCAGCTGCTAAGTAAATGTTCGCTAATCCCAATATATTAATATCTTGCGTTTTTCCAATACATTATAAACTAAGAATGTCATGATGCCAAAACTCTTAAAATGAACTGAAAACTCACAATTAAGTCACTGTGTTGACCTCATATGAACTCATACAAATGCTTAAAGTAAAAATATAAAGACTCATGTATAGCAGCTGCTTTCTATGCCTTTTTTTTCAAACGGGTTGCCTGGTTTGACCTTCAGTGATTGATAACGGTGGAGCAAATAGTTCTGCAGAGGTAGGCGGGACTTCCAGCAACTCCAGCGACTATTGGCTTCATAGAAACCTACTGTAAGCCAAACACACAGGCCAAATCGAACTGCAGTCCCTACAAAGTACCAAATAGTCGATGAGGCCTGTGATAACACGAAGAGATGCATCTAATTCATCGACATGACAATTATAAATTGTTGCAGCTGGTCCTCAAATTATTTCCCTTTTTTTCTTTTTCGTTGTGCACAAACATGTCCATGTTGTGCAAGGCAACGTGTTCAAGTCTTTCTTCGAACAAACGGGAAAAAAACATGAAAACCCGTTACTTATCACTCAGCAAGCTGCTTCACAAAGAAGCCAAACATGTACTTGTACATATTTAAAATAAATAGACTTTTGCAATAAACTGTTTTTTCCAGCATGTGGGATCAGTGTGGGATTAGTTTTGTGTCATAAAGGTAAAGCAACACTTTCTCCGAATCAAGCAAAACTAAGAGTTTAAGAGTCAAGCAAAATACAATTAATTTAAAAAATAAAGCTATAAGTTGCAAACAAATCATTTGTGTAATCATGTAAACTATAAGTATTTTTTCTTTGTTTTAACCTACGTTTTTGTTTGCAGTTCTTGTTTCTTCTTTCTCAATGATCAGACTTTGGCTCTCGCTGCAGCACTCTCATTTGCGCTCCTTCACTTTTTGTTTTCGATTCTGACACAAACATCCCAGGTGGGCGGGACTTTCAGGGGTTCGTCTGTGTCCCCATTGGCTATTCAGTTTTTGAGTGACAGCCCAGTCCTCCGGCGATTGTACAGGTCACCCTTGAAAAAGAGATCTTTTGATCTCAAGGGGCTTTAACCTGTAAATAAAGGCTAAAAAAACAAAACAAAAACAGTGCAGCTGCGGTAGCTGAGCATGGACAGAAGACCCCCAGAAGAACCAGCATTTCAATTATTATAATATATGTAAGTATTGATCATTTGTGTTGTTTGTGCTGTACTATACAGTCTGTTTCTTTATTGTGTTAAGTGAGAAGTAAAGAAAAGCTTTGCTATGAAAGTTAGCTTTAGCTGCATGCTATGCAAGCAGCCCAACAGCAGGGACAGTTAGCTACATAGCTAGCAGTGAGTGAGCGTTCAGACACCGGCACACACACTCAAACGGACTCGTGTGCCTGACTCTACCAACATGCTTTCATGATTCTGTTTGGATATAAGCCATGATAGCTGATTTTATTAACCCGCTAATTTGATATGAAAATCAATGGAGTCTGAGTTTACTACTTCTCTTTGTAGGAAAACCTACCGTCCATGACTGCCTCTGAGCTGAGTTTTATTTGTTAACTTCATATTTTTCATTTCCTAACACATTTATTTTCCTTTCATATTAACAGTATGGATCATTGAGACAGCGTGGCGTCCAGAGTCTTATCCCATTTTCCCACTTCCTCTGAGGGGACAGCATTAGATCAACGGAGGGGGGGCATGAAGAAAGACCTGCAACAGCTTCATGAAGAGAGACCTGCACCAGCTTCATGAAGAGAGACCTGCACCAGCTTCATGAAGAGAGACCTGCACCAGCTTCATGAAGAGAGACCTGCACCAGCTTCATGAAGAGAGACCTGCACCAGCTTCATGAAGAGAGACCTGCACCAGCTTCATGAAGAAAGACCTGCACCAGCTTCATGAAGAGAGACCTGCACCAGCTTCATGAAGAGAGACCTGCACCAGCTTCATGAAGAAAGACCTGCACCAGCTTCATGAAGAAAGACCTGCACCAGCTTCATCCACGCTGGGCGTTGCTGTTATCACTGGCTCAGTGTCATTTCATTTGACCAAATGTCTTTACATATACATTTAATATATGTTATTATTATCCACCTTTTTGTTTTATGTCCTTTTATTTAAAACATTCTTTGAGACTTCATCTTCTGGTTCAAATTTCAATAAATGTAATTTGTATAATCACTCTTTTGTCTTTATTCTACATGAAAATGTTAGAGATTCCATTCAAATCTGTTGATTATTCATATCTTTCTCAGGCTAGGAATAGTACGTTGAGTTTTTAATGCTAAATGTATATCATTTTCTCACAGGATATAGAATGAGACAACACCGTTTTTATCCATTGTGTATGAATGCTTCAGCTCTTCAGACCAACATAGTAAGATGTGAGCATGTTCCTAATTGTGTTGGTATGCACCCTAGGTCTGGTCTGTTTAATAAAGAGAATCTGCCACTTTTATATTGTAGAATTTGTTCAATTAAAGCAGTCTTTAATTATTTGTCCTAAACATAGCAATATATGCTTTGTTTAGCATATGTCTTTGAAAAAAGAACAGTATTTATATTGTCATTGTGTATCACCTTTAGCGTGAAAATACATAGATGTGTTTTTTTAATCTATAAAATAAATAAATAGACAGACAGACACTTTATCGATCCCAAATTGGGAAATTATTTTACAGCAGCAGTGTGTTCAGGTAAAATATTTAAAGTTGGAATAAAATAAACTACACAACACAAGTATAATGCACAGCAATCCATAAGATACGTCCGATATGTTCATGAAAACTCCCCAGGAGGCACCAACACTAACCTGGCCGAGTGGACTCCGGAGTTTGCTGCATGAGTTGCACTGTATGATCTGTGGTGTAGTGTGCTGTCACTCAATGGGGGCGCACCCCTGAAAGTCCCGCCCACCCGGGACGTTTGTGTCAGAATCGAAAACAAAAAATCACGGAGCGCAAACGAAAAGAGCTGCGGCGAGAGCAAAAGTCTGAACATTGAGAAAGAAGAAACAAGACCTGAAAAAAAAAGATATGTTAAAACAAAGAAAAAATACTTATAGTTTACAATACATGATGACACAAATGATTTGTTTGCAACTTATAGTTTTATTTTTGAAATGTTATTTATTTTTGCTTGATTCTGAGAAAGTGTTGCTTTATCTTTATGACACAAAACTAATCCCATAGAACAGGGACGTGCCAGGACAGGGTTGTGAAGCCAGCCACCCTCATGTGATGATGCATTCACGTACCTCGTAAAAGCTTGCTTCAATGTTTGAATTATTATCATACAACATTCAATTATAACTGTTAATTTGATTTAAATGGTATAATAAAATATTCCTAAATATATTTTGTTTGTGCTTTATATATAACTATTTCCATATTTTAAATACTAGCAATTTTAATGTATGTGTTTATAATTCAAGTTTGGGCAACGGGACAGGTTTTTCCCAGTCTTTTAAAGCACCTGAAGGCCACATCAGACTAGTCCCGCCCTCTTTTCACAAATCCCAGCCTGTGATTGGTCCACTGCACCTTCACTCACTCTTTTGAATGGACAATTCCAAAAACCGAGTCACATTTCCTCCCAGCCAATCACAGGGCCGCATTGTGATGACACCGTGGGATTCCGCGAAATTGTTTCTTGGAGTTGAGGGAAGTGCCGCTCACAGAGAAATAGGACAAGTTGACGCAAGTGTGGGAGTGCACCGAAAGGAGGAATAAACGCAGACACAAGTGCGTACAGCTCAGTCGGTTAAAGCGGTGTGTTTTATTGTTCCGGCAATTAGAAATAAAAAAACCCAGAGGGAGAAGGAGAGAGGAAGACATTCAAACGGCTATCTTTCCTGTGGGGGTGTTTAACCATCCGCTCTGCAACCTCAACAAAAACGCAGCCTTTTGCGGTCTTACGGAATAGTCACATTGAAGACGACACGTGTGGATGCTTAACCACATGTTTCCTTGGGGAACTGCGGTCTAATCACCTCCATCCACATTGTGGGTTTGTTTCTGGATTACTAGCTCCTGGAGATAAACTGTTTCCCTCCTCCACCCTCGGATCTGCCGTAGTGATGACAGAGGTGGATGTTTCTGCAGACTGTGACCCCAGCCGACCACAGGGGCGCACAGAGGACAAAGAGAACCAGGAGAACAGGACTTTAATGATGGTGGCAATGATTTTATTGGACTTGAACAAATGCAACCCTAACGCCATCATCAGCCCCGGAGACAGCAGATGTCTCGGGGGGAGCAGCGAGGTGGAGGACAAGGTGGAGCGGGGGGGCTGCAGGCTGAGCGCCGGGGACAGCCGGGTTACACCCAAACAGTCCCGGATCAAGAAGAAGGTGGTGAAGGAGAGAAAGGAGTGTCCGGAGAAGAGACACTACTGCCCCTTCACCGGCTGCGGGAAGGTGTACGGGAAATCCTCCCACCTCAAAGCCCACCTCAGGGTGCATACCGGTGAGTGAGGGGCCATCATAACGTGTTGTTGACGACAGCAAAACAGCTCTGCGTCACTAATTTATAACATCATTTTTATTTCAGGTGCATGGTAAAGATCAGGGACAGAGCAGTCTGAACAATCTGCAATCACTGCAAGATGAATATGATAACGTTAAAGAAGGCAGTCCATGTTGAGTCTGGGATGTGATGTGAGGAGAAAAGACGTGTGCCTGCAAATGAATAACACGTTATAGGAAAGGTGGTCCCACGAATTTGGGGGGTGTGTGACTGATCAGCCCATAGAGGGCGTGAGGCTGACTGTGAGGGGGAGGGAGGGAGGGGAGGGTTGTGGCACTCAGAATATGGGAACACCGCGTGCTTCCTCCCATATTTGTTATGCACGCTAGATTGTGCAGGTATGATAATAAAGAAACATCCTGGACCCCAGTCACCATGATGTTATCAACATAATGTCCCGTAAGATCGTCTCTGTTCTGCACCGTGTGTTACCTATCTTGTTTCTGTGTTTATTTGCATGTCCCTTATTGTAATCTCAGCGAACCCTCAGCTTTAGATCCACATGCAGGTCACTGCGACACTGTTGCCCCCTCATGTTCTTGTACGCACTCCGCAGATAACCCTGCACCAGCACTTCCTCATACGTCATCCGTGCCCCCTCCCCTTACGTCAGGTTGTAAACAAGGGCAGACATGTGTTCCAGTGGAGCACATGGAGGAGGAGGTGGGAGCAGCCATCGTTTTTTTTCGTTCCTATTGGCTCTTATCATGACTCACCATTTCCAAATCAATTTGTTCTCTTATTGTTCCAAGAAATGTTGTTGGGTCAGGCCTTCCCAACAAATTGAGAAAAAACAAAACCCAAAATCCTTTGGTAAAACGAGCTCTGTATGACTCACCGCCCTCCTTCTCAAATTTGATTTGTGTACTCGGTGTTCTTTTTATTTATTGCCTGCCCTCCCTCTTTCAATGGCTAATGATTAAAGGAAATAATAAAACTACCAGTTTGATTAAAAGCTCAACTCTTCCCTGATAAAAGTTATTTTTTGGGGGGGTTCCTGGTGACTTGGAACTGATGACATAATTAGTGGTGTTTTTTATTTAGATTTTTCTGAAAAAAATATGCATTTCTTAAATGAAACCATTATTAATAATACTTATTATTAATAACATATATTAATATATTATATAATAAAGGAATAATTAATATTATTGTCATTATATGATAGAAAGTAATTATTATAGGGTTATTATTATTATCCTTATTGTTGTTATTATCCTTATTATAATTGATTATATATTTATTACATTTTTTGTCCTTGGGTTCTCCAAATATGAGGAAATAAATATCATCAAAACACAGTAGTTTATGTTAGATTTTTGTATAACAAAATGCAGGAAGCAGTCTTTAAAAGAGTAGTGATTTAAACTGTGTGTTTGTGTCCTCAGGTGAGCGGCCCTTCGAGTGCACCTGGCCTGACTGCGGGAAGAAGTTCTCCCGCTCAGACGAGCTGACGCGTCACTACCGCACACACACGGGCGAGAAGCGCTTCAACTGCCCCATGTGTGCCAAGTGCTTCATCCGCAGCGACCACCTGACCAAACACGCCCGGCGGCACGCAGGCTTCCATCCCAGCATGCTTCAGGGCTCCAGCGCGGCCAAGAGGCGCCGCTGCTCCCTGTCCCTGTCCTCGTCTGAATCTGGAGACCAAAGCCCTGTGGGGGTTTGAGACCCTCCCTCCTGATGCACACACACACACACACACACACACACACACATACATACATACATACATACATACATACACACACATACATACATACATACACACACACACACACACACACACACACACACACACACATCAAGGCACAGGCAGGAGAGAGAGAGCACACACAGACACAATGTGTGCTGTTTGCACCGTACACTAATCCCGTCCAATCAATCAACTCCACCAGCCAGACCACTCTGTAAAACCTTTTCTCTATGCATGTAACAGCAAACAGAAATATAAGTTATGTATTCAAACTCGACCCCTGTTACTTCCTGAGAAAATTGGTATTTATTAGTCAGGGTCAATTTCTATTTGCTTTGCCATTTATTATCATTACTGTGTGTTATTTGTGTTCCTTTGTTGGAAGAATCTGTAATCTATTAGGCATTCATGTGTGTATATAACTATATATTATATAGTTTCCATTAATACTACATGTGTTTCCTTGCATCACAAACTTCATTTGCAGAAAAGAAAACAAATCATTACTGAGATATTCAAGTGCGTTTAGAAGTTTTGGGGATTTTCCTTTAGTAAATATAATTTTTCTTTTTACATACACACTCATACTTGTACAGTAACTCGAGTCCAGGACCAGGCGAATGTACAGTACAGCAGTATTGTCATGTAAATATATAAAACAGATACACTTTTAGATGGAGGATGTACTCAGTATACTGTAGTTTAGTGAGGTTAGAGAAGACACATCTATTATATAGAGAATTACAGAGTTTTTTGTATTTTATAATGATATATATATTGGGCTAGTTTGCTTGTACATTTTCCTGTGTTGTGCGTCACATCGTGATTAAGCTACTAATAATTAACCTTTACACATAGGCAAGCCTTGTGGGGAAATACATTGAAAACATTTGCAATGCTTTTCCAGGCTTGAATGTTAATAGTGCAGGGATAAACACAACAGGGTTGAACCTTTTTAAAGGGAAAGTTATATAAAGATACATATTTAGTTTTTAAAAAATAGGTCTGTGCCTTTTTCAACGTTTTTTTTGTTTTTAGCAGAGAGGAATTTCTACATTGTGGAAAATCTTCATATTCTATAGATTGATATTCAAAAATACTTTGAATATCAATGACTGTCTGTAATGCCAACAGTGCCAGTTGCTGATCATTTAACTACCTTTTGTTTACTCTGTATCTGGACTGCATTTCATCAGGGAACAATGTGCGGCCATTTCTGTCAACATTACCCCCCCCTGGTGGAGACATGGAAGCACAACATTTCTCACAAACGGACATTTTTATTTATATTTTACATCCTCGCATTTTGAGGCAAGCTCTTTTTATTAGTTTGTGAATTCCACCATGTAGCATGTTTGTATGTATTTGTTTGGTTCAATGATTTTTGTATTTGTTTGGTAATCTTTTATAATGTAACTAATGGGGTGAAGGACCCTTTTCGTCCACTACTGGAGCTACAAACATTGTTGATGTCAATAGTTTTCTTTATATAAATGCCTCGTAAAAGCATAAACACGTCCAGATAGAGTGTAAAGTTAGGTATAGTTACGCTTGTAGGATGTATTTATATTATGCTGTTTTTTATTTTCATGGCATTATGACAACTGTGATTAGATGTTGGTGCCTTTCAGGTTGAAGCCTTTACTTCTGATGCTACTGTACTGTAATCAGGTCTGTCCCCACAGAGCCGTGTTATCGCAATATTCATAGCTGTGTAATAATTACTGCTCAAAGGTTTTAACATTAAAATTATTTTTCTTTCTAAACAGTTGCTCATTTGTTCTGTTCCAAAACACACACTGTACTTCACACCTTTTATAAATACATAGAGGCTCTTCTTTATTGCTGTGTAAACAGAGGTGGGAGAAGTACAAGTACCACTTCTATAAGTAAAAGTCCTGCACTCACAATGTTACTCAAGTGAAAGTACAATTAGCATAACAATATATATTTAAAGTACCCCTTTCAGAATAATATATATTATATGTTTGATTACAATTATGGATGCATTAAAGTGTTAATCAAAGGTGCTAGTTGTAATGTCTTTGTATACTGCAGTGTAGTTTGTGAATTGACTCCAGGTGTAAGTAAAGTCTGATTTAAGTGTTGATTATATTTCTAATTATTAATCAAAAGCTGCAAAGTAACTCAAGGTATTTAGTAAATGTAGTGGAGTAAAAGTACACTATTGACCTCTGAATTGTAATGGAGTAGAAGTACAAAGTAGCAAAATATTCAAGTAAAGTACAAGTCCCTCCAAATTGTACTTAAGTAATGAGTAAATCTACTTAGTTACTTTACACCACTGTGTTAATAAGGTGATACAAAGAAAGAGTAAGAACAGATAGTACTCCATTAGCTTTGCGTTTATTTATTCTTTTCATACACCGCACATAACAATAACATTGTTAAATACTGTAATGGTAGTGTTTACATTACAAGAACAATTTAAAAAATGAATCCAAAGAAAAACATTATTAAGAAAAACTTCATAAACAGCAAATGCTCTTCAAACAAACAAAAGGATAAAGTGGCAATTAATACACAAGTCTTTTAAACTTCTCGGTACTTAAGGCAAACTCTAATGGCAAATGATCAACTTAGGAGGCAGGGAGAGAGTCATAAATGAAGAACATTACTGCTCCAACTCAATGTTGCAATTCAAAAACGATTTCCAACCCATTAGTCAAAGGAGACACATAGATGCCATCTCACTCACTGGCCGTTTCTCAATGTCGAGTATACCTGCTGCAGAGCCACTATTTCAAGTATACTACGTCATCGAGTGGCGCCAAAGGACTGTTTAAATCAGGGGTGTCAAACTCAATTTCAACTCGAGCCACATTAGCATCATGGTTGCACTCAAAGGGCCAGTTTTATACATAAGATTATATAAGAATAAATATATAAATATTTCATATATATAAAATCATGTATTATATAACATTATTTCCTCTTCATTGGATTATTATCGGATAGGTTAATCACTTCATAATTAACTACGTCTGAAAGCAGAAGTCCAGGGCAAACAATTGCAAGTCTCTTCAGTGTGCATGTCACAAAATGATTTAAAAAGAAAAAGCCAAATTCTGGAAAAACTACAAAAAATAAGTGAAATTCTGAAAAAAAGGTAACATTTGAGAAAAAAAAGTCAAATTCCGAGAAAAAAGTCATATTTGAGATGCATTGTGGGACATGTAGTTTATGGGCAATGTGCTTCTGTAAAGCGGCACGTAACCGTATAATAAACATATTATATTCTTTGCTCTTGTGGGGCCACATGAAATGAAGTCGCGGGCCGGATTTGGCCCCCGGGCCTTGAGTTTGACACCCCTGGTTTAAATGCATGCCCAGCATTCGGCGCCACTCGATGACGTATATACGTATACTTGAAATAGTGGCTCTGCAGCAGGTATACTCGACATTGAGAAATGGCCACTATGTTGGCATTGTATGTCAGTATACATGCATATGTGTGCTCTCTTTAAAATCCTTTATTTATCAAACAGATATGGGGACAAGTGTCCAGTGATGGAGAATATATATACTATGGGGTGTACAGCCGTGTTTAAGGAAAAATCTATCTTAAGGTCACCCCACGTTCCTTTGGCCTTGATAACATGTTTATCATGTGAGCATCATGTGTTAGAGGGTCGTGCAGCGATATGTAATCTTTCCCTTTTGACACAGTTCATTTCAGATAAGACACCGTCACTGCTATGCAGGAAAGAGAACACAGATATGAGCCCAACAAAAGAAAAAATGTGCAAATTCAAACAATACCAGTCAAGAGGTTGCGCAATCAAAATAGGGCAGAAATTAAATGTGCAACCAGCTACTTCCTTTTTATTTTCAACTTATGTATTCAGTCCAGTGCTCTTCATGCAATGTGTTCCTAAGCCATTCATGTTCACAGGTTCATCTCTAAACTCTGCCTTAAACATATCCAGCCAATAAGTGTTGAGGGTGAGTGAATGAGTGCAACCTGTGCTACAGTACATAACAACCCCGTACAGTACAATGAATATGGTACCAGATATCCTCTATTCAGGGACTCCACACCTCTAAAACATCTCCATGTCAGCACATACAATCAAAAGTATCATCAGTCTTAAAAAAAGGAAAGCATTAAATAAAACCAAAATAAAAAAAACTAGAAAAAAACCGTTGAGTCATCAGTTATGATGTTTGTTATTCTTCAGGGAAATGGATTTCTCTTTATAGCATCAATTGACCTTCTGTCCACTAATATTAGTGTGTTACATCATGTTCACCAGGAGAAGGGCTCTCGAACACGTCCTGCCATAGGAGGAAACCACCACTTCCACTTAAATACACATTGAATATTTTCAACTGTCTTCCTTCTCCTATATGTTAAACCAAATACTCTATATGTTAATCGGATTACTCCTAATTGTCATCATAGCACTTAACTGTCATTAAAATACTCTACCAATACTTCACTGTCACCACTGTGGAGGCGAAGTAAACTCACAGCAGATGAAGATTGGGGGTTATATTGTGTGAAAGGGGGACGGGGGACGCAGAAGGTCAGAGGGGCGGGGTTACTGTATTTGACAGGTGGTGGAGGAGGTGGCCTGGCAGCACATGCAGGTGGGGTTGACTGATTTAGGCGGGATCAGATCCAGGTCCTCGTCGTCGGGGATCTCGTCTAGGCGGTAACCATCTTTCAGCAGCTGGATGTTCAGATCCTGATTGATTTGCTGGAGAAGAGACGATAAAGAGAGGAGATTGATTTTTTTTTCAGTCATCCACACCAATCAGAAGGGCTGTGCTCCACATGTACCAGCCATTGTTAACCAATCAGAAGTGGCCCATGATAGAAGGTGATAGACAGATTGATCCAATCACCTTCCTAGTATTTTTGAAAGTGCCTGCCCTTTCCAAATGGCTTCCAGTGGAGCTTTCCTAGACAAACCATCTGAGTCAGGTTAGTAATGCTCCATCTCATGTTTCTATTACAGGGTGAATCTTAAACTGAAGCTTGACTTTAAAGCAACCCAACGGAAGTTTCATGTAAGTTTAGTTCTTTCACTCGTAGCTCGGGCTGCGGGGGCGCTAGAGACGGGAGCATGTTGATACGACCTTCCTAGCCGGAGTTATGGCCGCATTTTACAATAAACTTAAATTGGGTCGCTTAAAAATAAATATCGCAAATCGAATCGCAATCGCAATATTTGTCAGAAAAATCGTAATTGGATTATTTCCCCAAATCGTGCAGCTCCTAGTCTAGAGTCCCAAACCTAGTAGTTCCTGTTATAAACAGCTAGCCAACTAGCTAAAAAAAATGAAACTTTGTGAAACAGAGTTTGACATTTGGGGTATATAAAACTAATCACCTCCTGGCAGAGCATTAGATGAGATGATTGATACTAATTTCATGTTTGTAGCATATGCTAAATATGAAGCTACAGGTAGCTGCTAGCTAGCTTAGCTTAGCACAAAGACTAGCCTTGCGGTATCCAGAGTTGACGAAACTATCTAACAACACCTGTCTCACTTATTTAGATGTTATATGTCGTTTGTTTAATCCATGAAAGACAGAGGGGTGTATGAAAGAACATTCATCTTTTTACAGACTTCAAATCTCATGGCTTGTTTTGAGAGTGAGTAACATTTACAGTGGTAACCATGGAAAACTGAGTTAGGGCACGATCACAGATGGCTGTAATGATCATCACTTGGAGCTTTGTCATGAATGTGATGACTACTGTACTGTCCTGCTGTGATTTTTTTAAAGGAAAACAATGCCTTTGTTTGCTGGAAAAACAGAAGAAAAGTCTTAATTTGATTTCCAATATTCAACTTTTCATGTAATAACTTATTGTTGTTAGCAAGAACTTAGAAAGAGGGTACAATTACTAAATTGGGGTTGTAACATGTATATTAGCTATTTCTCTGATGACATGGTGGCATTAAAATCTGAACCCTTGTTGGCTTGAATACAATATAACAATAAGCTTGGTCATGTCAAAGAGAGAGAAATGATTGAAACTAGGATTCCTCTGGGGAATAAATGATGTCTGTGATTTGCATTTAAATTGGCACCAGCGGTGAAAATATGATGTTAGGAGAGACACCCAGAGAGGACATTACATTTATTTCCAGCATTGTGTTTCACGCAGTGTAATAATGCTCTTGTAGCTAGACAGCATAATCATTGTTGAGCAGGAAGGATATAAATGGGTTTTTGTTGAGACTGACGCATAAAAGCCGGGCTCTCTGGCCTCTTGACATTTATGGGAAATGGAGTGAAAAAGGCGAGGAGGGGGGGCTGAATGAGAGAGCAAATGTGAGGCAAAGAAGGCGAGGTTTGCTCGATCAGATATCTCACCTCAGCAGAGGAGTATCCCGACGATGAGTATCTAGACATGTCAAAATCATCATCACTGAAACAAACAAAGAAACACAGGTTAGCTTATCAAGTCTGTGGTTAATGTGTTTAAGTGGAAAGAAGTGCATTAATCACAATCTGTTTCTTTGCCAAGTCCGTTTCACGCCCAACAAATGTGTCTGTGTGTGTGTGTGTGTGTGTGTGTGTGTGTGTGTGTGTGTGTGTGTGTGTGTGTGTGTGTGTGTGTGTGTGTGTGTGTGTGTGTGTGTGTGTGTTTACCTGTCTGTGTCTAGGGCCACCAAGGGCTTCTCATCTGGGCTCTGGTCTAAAGAGGAGTAGCCTTTGTTAGGCACTACCAACCTGCAGAGAGGGAACAGAGAGAGAAAGAGAAGAAGAAGAAATGATCAGAGGAGCAGTAAAAGGGTGTGACAGAGTACGAGAGGAAGAACGGAGGAACAGATGGAGGAGGGAAAATAGATCCCCTAACAGGAAGAAGTGAGTAAGACTGGCAGAGCTGCTTAAATAAAAGAAAGGATTGCCTGGAGGCGACCTCGCGGCTGAACTACAGGAACAAGTGAAGCTTGAAAGACGCCTCATTTGTAACTCGAACATCTTACAAACCCTGAATCAATAAGACTATACTCGTGCGAGCCTCACTGGCAGACAGAAATAACGGACATGTGGATGACATCCCTCTTGTCAAACCCCGCCATGATCACATGTTCCTTATAATACACATGTTCCTGATGTTACACACGTTCCATCCTGATTTTACACATGTTCCTGATGTTACACACGTTCCTCCTGATGTTACACACGTTCCATCCTGATGTTACACACGTTCCTGATGTTACACATGTTCCTGATGTTACACACGTTCCTGATGTTACACACGTTCCATCCTGATGTTACACATGTTCCTGATGTTACACATGTTCCTGATGTTACACACATTCCATCCTGATGTTACACACGTTCCTGATGTTACACACGTTCCTGATGTTACACATGTTCCTGATGTTACACATGTTCCATCCTGATGTTACACACGTTCCTGATGTTACACACGTTCCTGATGTTACACATGTTCCATCCTGATGTTACACACGTTCCATCCTGATGTTACACATGTTCCTGATGTTACACATGTGTAGCACCGGGGACATGTCTGCACCACTTTGCAAAATGGTTGATTACAAAATCAACCATTTTGCAAAGTGGTGCAGACATGTCCCCGGTGCTACACATGTGTAACATCAGGAACATGTGTAACATCAGGATGGAACGTGTGTAACATCANTGCTGGTATAGCTGTAGGGGGTTGGGAACTATGGTATACTGTAGGGGTTGTCGACTCCGCTTCGCGTCGGGCCGAACACGCCCCTTACTGTGATATAGATGAACAAAAACTACGTTTTTTTTGTGCATGTATTAGGCTATTTATTACATTATATAAAACTGTTAACCTCTAATAGGAAACAAATAACTCCTATAAGGAGAATTAAAAATAATACACAGGCCTACTTTAAAATAAATTAAACACAGCACTTGGGGAGTCCTCTGCCCATTTGAAGGAAACAAAAATATAATTAAAATGGGCCCACTTTGAAATAAATAAAACATATAGCTGCACCCTAAAAATAGTTAAAGGTAGGGTAGGTAAGAATGGCGAAACCAGCTCGAGTGCGCTAGAATTTGAAAATACAAAACCGGAAAAAATATGCCTCTTCCTTCAGACTTTCTTACAGAGTCCCTCCTCCAACACACACGAACGCGCATCATCAATGAGGCCACGAGATAAGTTTGTGCCAGATGGAAGGCTGACAGGCAGGTAGGCCATCCAATTATTTTAGCCGGGCCGGCTAAAATGTGGTCGTGCTTTTTACAGCGCTACGGCTTCCAGAGATTAATTTTTGTATGTATTTATTGTCAAAGCATTTAATATATTCATTGCTATCGGGACGTTAAGAGCATTCCATGGAATATAACAAAAAGTGTTTTCTGAAATAGATTACATACCCCATTGAATTATGACTGAAGATTGTCAG
This sequence comes from Notothenia coriiceps, assembly GCF_000735185.1. Lineage (NCBI taxonomy): Eukaryota > Metazoa > Chordata > Actinopteri > Perciformes > Nototheniidae > Notothenia > Notothenia coriiceps. The sequence continues at coordinate 485,586 of NW_011337184.1, forward strand.
CTGTCTTCCTCTCCCTTGTTGTTCCTTGATACGTAAAGGCTGCAGCACCTTTGACAACTTCTCTCTACATATCAAACATACCGGTAAACCAGCATTGTTTGCTGTGAAAGCATATAACTCTGTCCACACAGAATTAAATCCTGTGTTCCTCCGGTACTTTTCTTTGATTTATCCATAGTTCGCTCATCGAGCCGGGGGTCAGGTTATTCGCCTGCAAGAAAAGGCGCTCGCGCGGGACCGTAGCAGGATGTGACGCATATTTTAGTTGACCTAATTAAAACCGTTTTGTTTTTTATTTATGTGTCACAGTATCACCTCAAAATACAAGATACGAAACATTTTCAACCATGCAACAAAATATAAATAGTCCTACAAATACTTTTATTTTATTTCCTTCTTATTTTTGTCTATGGTGGCCTAAAGGTCCAAACCAGAACAATAAAAAGCCGCGATGCCGCCCTGNTTATATAATGTAATAAATAGCCTAATACAGGCAAAAAAAAACGTAGTTTTTGTCTGATATAGGCCTAACAATAAATACAACTTTATTAGCTATCAAGCTATGAAATATGTTTTGCGGCTCCAGACAAAAAAATGTTTTGGAAAAAGGAGCAAAATGGCTCTTTTGGTCAAAAAGGTTGCAGACCCCTGAGTTAGACTCATGAACGGGTTGGAATAGCTTGTTAGCTCGTAGCAATCCTCCGGCTTGTTTACGTTAGCGGCCGCCATTTAGCTTAGCTTGCAGCAGCCGCATAAACTTCCTAATTAGCACGGCAAATCTCACGGTTTATCTCCACCATTTATTTACTCTGTTTATGTTCTCACCACTGTCGTTATGTTGAACATGAACAGTCCCTTCGTCGAAGGGACTGTTCATGTTCAACATAACGACAGTGGTGAGAACATAAACAGAGTAAATAAATGGTGGAGATAAACCGTGAGATTTGCCGTGCTAATTAG
>NW_011337184.1:486644-490827 GCF_000735185.1 Notothenia coriiceps
TTGAACTTTCCTGTCGGCTCCCAGACCGTGGTCGAGGAAACAGCGGGGATGACTCTCTGTCGTCTCCCAGGGCAGAAGCAACACGCTTCGGATTCAATAACCCACTCACTGGAGAGAGGCGAGCTCGTCTTGGGAGGCCGTTGTATTTATTTAGTTCTTCCNGTTCGTTGTCGCGTTCGCGCGCGTCCACCTGGGCAGGCTGTGTGTGTCCTTCTCCCATGACGATAACGGCTTGCGGTTATAAAATAATAATACCATTTTTTTAAAGGGAACCGGCTCGCGCCCGCGAACGAGCCGTTTTTTTTTGTTAAGTAATACAAGACAGAATGATATGATGATCTCCGCGCTACAGCTGCTTCGTGCATGCATGCAGTGACATGTAATATCCAAGGATTAGAGACGGTTGGATGCTGCTGTACTGAGCATTACAATATATTTATTTTCACTATGTTATTTATTTATGATTATCCTTAGGCTCAGCAAAGATTTGATGTCAGCTGTTGCTGTCTTTTTTTCTATAGTTAATACTGAAATAGAGCCCTGCTGTTTTGTTAGGGCTTTTTCTTTAAATATAATTTTTAAATGTCGATACAGTAGCCCCTTTTTTTAAATGTCTATGCTTAAGTGTTTATAGGTGTTGCTGTCTGCTTTGTGTAGCGTGGTTCTACAAGTGCATTCATGGGGTGGTATCAGAGAGTTACACGGGTCTGTAAATGCAATGAAAACATTTGACCACAGCAAATAATTGATATTAAACATGTCATTTTTACTTTTGAATACTTCAGTACAAAGGATATATTGAATAATTTAAGTGTGTACACAAATGAATCATTAGTCAAAACAGGGCTACATTTGATTGAGTTATAAAAGGTATATGTGGTAAACTGAAGAGCCGTTAGGGAGCCGAAAGAGCCGGCTCTTCTTGGTGAGCCGAGCCAAATGATCCGGCTCACCAAGAAGAGCAGGAATTCCCATCACTAGTGAACATATTCAAATACATTAGTGACACTATATAATATAACTTAATTCATTGTGTCACCATAATGGCAGTACATAATTCAGATTACAGCCTTTTACATCCGATGGTTAAACAGGCATGAATACTTCAGGAAATAGGTTCAGATTGTATTTGATCAACAGGAAATGTGTTGACAGTGTTTACATGTAATTAAAAGGTTGAACACCTGATGAGCAGAATAATATGAAACATAATGGTCTTACTTAAAACATATAGTATCGATGTAGAATACAACAACCCTTTCCATGCAATTCTTCCTGATGTACTTCTTTAAAGTGGACCTATCATGCTATATTTGAAACATATATTGTAGGGCCATACCTATACAAAACATGTCTGTGAAGTTTTTTTTTCAAAATACCAAACAGTTCACCCATTGTAGCCATGCCTCATACTGCTCAAACCCCTCTTTTGAAGCCCTGTTAGAGAAAGGCAGATTTTGGGTCCTTAGCTTGAAAAAAAGAAAGAAGAGGAGGCGGAGCTAATGCCTGATCAGAATTCTACTGGAGAAGTTAAATTCGGTTGTGATAAAACGCCATCCTGTTTAAACCACGTCAAGGATTATTTCTGAAATAGTATGGAGCTCAAATACTTTTTCTCTTGCGGGTTTATCACAAGGTGAGTTCTTTTTTTATTTCCTGCTTTTTAAACACATGTGCTCTCCAGTACAGGTTAGCTCTGAGTGTTAGCGAGGCTTGCTAATGTAAACAAAGACAATATTACGTCCAAAACACGTCAGGCATTGTTTCTGATAGCAACTTTCTGTGGGTCCGCCACCAATTATTCCGGGCTGACGTCAGCTCGGATGGAATCTGTATCCGCTCGTTGTGTGTGTGTGTGTGTGTGTGTGTGTGTGTGTGTGTGTGTGTGTGTGTGTGTGTGTGTGTGTGATGTGCAGAAAGAATAGATGGTTGTTTCCACTGCATTGCCATCAGTGGGCTGCGTGATTCCCCGACGCACCGGGGACACACATTTATGTATAAAAGACATCACAAAGTGCATTTTGCATGATAGGTCCCCTTTAAGTCTTTGGCTAAGAAAGTCCTACAGTAGGAGAACAATAAGAAAGAGGCGCTGCTGCTCACTGGACTCTCTCCAAGGTGCTGAAATTAGACTTCAAGGACTGGAGCTTTTCACAAGAGACTCAAACTCCCAAATGTAAAACAAAACCAGAGTGGCTAACAATGCTGCCATGGACATCAACCAATTAAATGGATTCAAGCTGCAACAATACATTTATTAATAGGTCATTGTTTGAGTTACATTTGAAGCTAAAGGCCAAACCTTTACTTATTCTAGCTCCTGTGTGTGAAGATTAAGGTGTCAATTAAATACTTGTTGGGTATGGGACTGTTGCTCAGAAGAGATATCTTTGCAGGGCAACACCGTAGGCTTTGGAAACGTATGACAGTCTTCTCTGATATAGATATCCTTAAATGTACTTCTTAATTATATTTCAGCAGCATAACAAGGATGATTAAACAACACTCAATTACCACACAGCCTTGCTATAGGAGAGTTCTCTCGACATGTTTCTAGACTCTTCAGAGGCCATCACCAGAGGAAGTCAAATGTAACACAATCTCTTTCTAACCTGGAGATGATGACACATCTCGAAATATGAGCAGATAGTCTTTCCAGGACTTTAAATAAGCAGTTGATTACAGGATATGCAGATTCCCACAGGGACTCACTTGGCCTAAAAAATAACGTATAGCTCTTCCTCACCTATTTTCCTCTGCAGGGGAGAGGGCTTGTAGTTGATGGTGACAGGTTCCCCCTCTCGGGTGTCGGAGTCCGCCTCTGAAGCCGTGGACGAGGCCGGGTCCTGGAGACACAGAGATGAGCAGAAATGTGCATTACTGAGGCATTAATGAATAATCAACACCTTTTTGTTATGCATAAAACAACCTATCAACGACAATGTGAATGAAACAGTTCATAAATAGATCAAACATGTGTGGAAAGGCCCGAATAAATGAATGTTTGAGGTTAGCTTGTTTCCATCTTTTTCTGCTCGCAGACTTTCCCATTGGTTGGGTTTTATTTATAAATCTCTGCTTGGGTTGGTTCCCTCCTACATTTGCACATATATGTGTCAAAGAGAAAGTCTATATGGCCTGCGCTCCCAAGATTTTATTCAGAGGCTGGTCCCTACAGTGAGAACAAAACTGAGTAAAACAGCTTTTAGATATGCTGCCCCCACAGCTTGGAACAATGTACAGAAGGAGCTGAAACTCTCAGATTTAATCACTATGGGGGAATTCAGGTCCATCTTAAAGGACAGAGAACACGACACCATTGGTAGATGTGAGTGCTCGTATATCCTAAAATCGTTTTAAATTTTGCCAGTTTTTAATGNAAAGCTAAAAATAAAATTAGGTTTCTTTTAGGAAACATTTGATATCAGCAACGTTTTTACCTGTATTGGATTATGGTGATCTGCTATACATGAATGCCTCTGACCAGTGCCTAAAGAGCTTGGATACTGTGTACCATTGTGCCTTACGATGTATTACTGGATGTGGATATCGAGTACACTATTGCACTTTATATGCTGCTGCTAATTGGCCATCTTTGTCTGCTCGCAGACTTTCCCATTGGTTGGGTTTTATTTATAAATCTCTGCTTGGGTTGGTTCCCTCCTACATTTGCACATATATGTGTCAAAGAGAAAGTCTATATGGCCTGCGCTCCCAAGATTTGATTCAGATGCTGGTTCCTACAGTGAGAACAAAACTGGGTAAAACAGCTGTTAAATATGCCGCTTGGATATAATGTACAGAAGGAGCTGAAACTCTCAGATGTAATCACTACGGGGGAATTCAGGTCCATCTTAAAGGACAGAGAACACCTGAGAGTTTCAGCTCCTTCTGTACATTATATCCAAGCGGCATATTTAACNTTAAAACGATTTTTGGATATACGAACACTCACATCTACCAATGGTGTCGTGTTCTCTGTCCTTTAGGATGGACCTGAATTCCCCTAGAGTTTCAGCTCCTTCTGTACATTATTCCAAGCTGTGGGGGAAGCATAATTTAAAAGCTGTTTTACCCAGTTTTGTTCTCATTGTAGGAACCAGCATCTGAATCAAATCTTGGGAGCGCAGGCCATATAGACTTTCTCTTTGACAGATATATGTGCAAATGTAGGAGGGAACCA
>NW_011337184.1:490872-492098 GCF_000735185.1 Notothenia coriiceps
ATTTATATATGAGAGATAGTAAGTTGTCATGAGTTAATAGTTTTCCTCAAGAGCATGTTTAAGAATTATTTAAATATAGTGTGATTATCCATTTCTGTAACTTGTGAAGCGCTTAGCAACACAATTGCAACATCTCATTGTGAGTGTATACTACAGATAATGTATTTATTTCTAACATTTGTGCCATGTTCAAAACTGCACATTGGTTTCTTTCATACAGCATCTCTGATATAAGGTGAATAGTAAAGTGTATTTCACTCCTCTGTCCTAAAACGGCTTGTATGGAGCTCCTGCCCCCCCCCCCCTTCCCCCTCACTGTGAGGTCCCACTGTAGCTTCTGATATGGTCAGTCTCGACTAACCCCATCTCTGTTCTGATCGAGTTGCCACCACTTGTATACTGATGCTGAACATGCGATGATTATAGTGTTCAATGGGCTGATTTGTAGCACCAGAAAAATGTACACCAGTAATGTACAAACCGAATGAGAATGCCTAGTGGAGTGCTGGGTGCCGTGGTTAGCGGGGCGTTGCGGGGCTCGGCTGCTATGGTGACTGCCGAGCGGAGGGACAGTGTGAGCTGGGTTCACGGTATTAGTGCACAGTCACTGTACTGTAAGGAATCAGTAAAAAAACTGGAAAAGAGAAATCTTCCAACGAGGGCGTTCCCGGGGCCAGCATAGACAGGTCATTTTTTCTTTATTGTTAGAGTTTTGGTACGTCGCACGCGTTACAGGTTTTTGGTGTACGTTGCGGTTTGGATGACTCCTGCCAGACCGTTTACATGCAGGAAAAATTCATAACACACAGGGGACGGGTCAAATAACAAAAACGCATGACAATGGGCACCTGTAGTAGCTTTATACAATTTAGTAGCATTATCTTGACACTCTACAATAATATTGCTTATTTAAGCACCCAGCTTAAACTATTTACATCAGCTAATAAAATATAAAGCATTTGTGCTCCCCACATATTTTAGTTTCATCTCTCAGTACTATAGGTTTTTTGGGTTATATTTAACATCAGTAACACTTAAATAATTCCAACAGGGGATACTTGTTCATTATTTTAGGAAAAATTTAATAGGAATCTGAATGCAGGATTATTGCTTTTGATAATTATCCTTTACATTCCAATAATGAATATTTATTTCTAACTCTGAACCGTTTCTGCCTGACAAGATACCAGAGTTAATTTGACATTTCTCGGAGGTCTTATCCCCTA
>NW_011337184.1:492124-496444 GCF_000735185.1 Notothenia coriiceps
ATTATAGAATGGATTTTTTTGCAGGACTATTGCATTATTCTGCATTTTCCCTGTAGAAGTTTCCACCCCAGAGTGCCCTATGTATATTTAAATTGATAATACAAATAATTAGACATTCCCCTGTGCAGTCAGCGTTAACTATTATTAGATGACAATTTGCTCCCGACAATTGAAGAAACCTTTAAATCAAACAATCAAGTCAGAATCAGAAACAGGTTTATTACCAGGTAGGTTTACACCTACGAGGAATTTCACTTGGTGTCGTGATGCATACATACAAGTAAAACAACAACTAAAAACACAGGTAGAGAACTAGAAAAATATTAAAAGTATTACAAAATATAGTCAAATATGGAATAAAAATCGGTAGTAATAAAAACAAACAAAAAGAAAACAGATATTGTTGTACATTGTGTGCATTCATGTAATGCATAGACCAAATTACCATTCGGGGGCATATTAATTCAACTTTCTGAACAAATTAACACAAGAACTGGGTAATGATGGCCTGCCGAAAGAACATTCTTGATTGTGACTCATTGAAAGTCACAGACACGTGTGACCGCACAGTGTCCTTACCTGGAAACACCAGCAGAGTGCAGCAATAGCACGCTCTGCTGCACAATAATGGGGAAGCGTCTTGGCAGCAAATCAGCCTCTGCTGCAGCCAACTGGTTCCAACTGGAGGCAGAAACCACGAGCTGTTCATCCAGCAGGTGGCAGTGTACTTCTACAGGAGAGGAGGGACAGAGGCTGGGTGGGAGATGAATGACAATGAGGTGAGAGCAGCAGGGTCAAGTAGGTCATCGAGTCTCAGGGTGCTTCTCAATCACGAGGATGCTGGCTTGGTAGTCGCGTACTTCCAAGTCACTTCCCTCAGAAACAAAGCAAGTATGCTTCCAAGCCATGGCTTCGGAAAACGAAGAAGAATGGAACAGGCTAACAAGTGTGCCACTCTCTCTAACGGTTTCAACATAAACTGTACCGAAAATAAATACCTCACGATGTCTATCTAATTATGAAATTGCTTTACTTTCACAGAACACATTTTTGGTGATAACAAACAAATGTAACAAAGTAACATATTTACCAACACATGTTCTACGCCACTACATACTTACATTTAAACGTGTGCTGCGTCGGTTCAGCCATTCTCCGCAAGGGTTTTTGAAATTGGTCCGTGTGCAAAGCATTGTGGGGATTTTAAGGACGCGAAGTCTACCCATGTGCAGCCTCGAAACTTCCCCCAAACCAAGGACGCGGCCTCGGTGGAATTCCAAGTATGCTGGAGATTGGAACAGTCCTTCGGCGGCACTCGATGACGTAGCATCCTTGAAATATTGGCTTGGAAGCCAGAATCCTCGAGATTGAGAAACGGCCTCAGTCTGCTAAATGAAAACAGTTTGAGGTGCGTCCTTCTGGCCGTGCATATGGATTAGAAATTAGTCCAGCAGCAAATCTGGAGGTCAGTTTCTACTTAGGGAAATGTGAGAGTGTGCTACTACAAGTTAGTGATACAATGTAAGAATTCCAAATAAATGTTCTTGATTGTCATGCATACTGATGCTTTTCCTATTACGATCACAATTCCAGCTTGTTACGTGCCGTGATTATTCCTCTGTTGACAGAATTAACATTCATACTGACGAAACGAGACGCAATTATGAAGATTTTAATATCAGAGCTGAGCTGTTGTCGTGCAATTGTGATGAGTTACTGAGTCCTTAAGGAGCCTTTTATTAGGATTGGATTAAGAATGAGTCAGGGATTGCAATGTTTTTGTTATTTATTCTTTAAAAAAGAATCTAAGACACACGTGTATGCATCCCTGCACATCTCTGCAGTCCCCTTGAGCAACTGCACCATCAACATACACCATAACCTTTTACGTAACTGCAGTGGATTCACTTTCTATATCTCACTTTTCCCGCACATACATTTTTTTTTTTAAGTCAGGAAATTAAATGATAGATTTCAAGGGATTCCAGTAGTTGGAACATCCCACTTTGAGTTTGCAGTGTCCAAAACGTGGATTAACATTTGATCCCGTGGTGATTACGTGGGTTATGCAACTCCCTCCAACCGTGCAGATGACTTGCTTTTCATATATTTATTTATCTGTATTATTTGACCATTTTATAATACCTTGTTGAACTTAGTGACACGTTAATGCATCTCCAGATATAATCGAGGGACTGTTCAGTTGTCATGTTTGACCATGAAACTTGAGATAAAGGGATCAATGAAAGTGTGATGGACAAAAGACGTTCTCTCTCGTTGTCTCGCAAAGGATGAACTCCTCTTGAATAGAAGAACTGATATGAAAAAGCGTGCAGTGGTTCAAGCCGAGTGTGAGAACATAAACTGACCTTCAGCTCACTGTGGAGTAGATCACTTGATCTGCTCTGGGCAGCGTGCATGGCTCTGGCAGCGGGCTGGTTACATGGGAATAGAGGAACAAACAAGAGGAAGACGGCCAAAGAGAGAGGAACTGGCAGGTGAAGAGAAGTGAAACAGATAAACACTAGACAGATGCAGAGCTGCTTTTCTGATGATCACTTTCAAATCAGAAGCTCATCAAAGACCCCAACCATCTGTCTCCTACGTGCTGTAAACCACTGTTTTACACACACGTTTTCAAACGAGTAAATAAATACCATTATTGTAATCTGTGATCATGTTAACAGGTTGACCTATGGGACCTAGTTCAATGAGTGAGGAAATCCCTTTTATGAAGTTATAAAAGAGGTATTCAGATGCGTTAAATATATAAAGCACCCTATAAATAGATTGAGATAATAATAATTACATTGTTTGATACATTTCAAGCTGCTGTTTGTAACCTTTTATATCAAAGATGGCGACAGCTGAAGCCTCAGGGCATATTTCAATTTAAAATGAGGCTTAAATAAAAAACTAGCAACAACAAACAAGTATCTTTTGTTTAAAAAGTGTAAACAAATAGATGTTTGATAGAAGACTAAATAAAGTTGGGTATTAAAATGCATCAAAACATTTACTTGGCAAGGTAGTGCGACAGTTACTATAGGACAAACTGTAACTTCTCTTAATGCTATTTTACGGAAGATGCCTCAGGGCTTGTTAATGCCTCATCTAAATGGGTTCAGGGTTATCAAAAAGACACACATTGCCTGTGATTACCAGCGTATACATTGGACAACAAATCAAAACTGATAAGACAATAAACGGACGGTTAAACACAACACAAAGCAGAGTGCAGTTAGTGCAGAGTGCAGTTACTGCGATTTAGTGCATTTTGGGGGTAAGTCAGTAAATTATTTTGAAGTAAGTCAAATCATGGATCACAGATGTTGTGCTCAACATCAGCGGTCCCCAACCTTTTTTGCGCCACGGACCGGCTTAATGTCAGACAAATTTTCACGGACCGGCCTTTAAGGTGTGGCGGATAAATACAACAAAATAAAATGACAAGACCATGGTATTTTTTAAATATAATAATAAAAAGCCTGAATCCACTGTGTACTTGTATGTAACTTTATTAGCAGCGTCCTAAGACACAATTAATATTTTTTTGCACTTCCTCCTGACATCTACAACAATAAATAATGACATTGTTATATAAATAACAATAACAACCTCTCTGCTCGTCTCTGGTACCCGCATGTGTAACACTTAAACATACCCTCAAAACTACAACATAAACAAATGAAATTCATGAAAATACAACCACCATCAAGGCGGGGGGCGGGCAAATCAATGAGAGCCCTGAGCTGGTTCTCCGCAATGAGACGGGCCCATCTCGGGTGAGGACGAACCTAAAACACCCATCCTGGAACATGCTATGCCAGCAGTTGGTCCATTGTTTGCTGTACGCAAAAACCCGCTTTCACACAGATAAGTGTCGGAAATGCAACAAGCGATTCAGAGCTGCTGTGTATGCCATGACTTTCATATACCAGAATACCGCAGAGTTTTTGATGCCGAACATCCTTTTTTCCAGGCCCGTCATTGCGATCCCAGCCAGCTGATCTCTTCTTGCGCGGACATGCTGGAGTCGCCAGCGTTCACACTCAACAGGTGACAATGGTCGCGGATCCATTCCTTTTCAGTTCGTGGGTCTTGCGTTGGAAGTAGCGCTCGAACGCTGTTGAAAGCGAAGACAGGTATCCGTGCACCAGCTGGGAAATGACTGCTCCGCTGGTCTCCTCCAAAATCCCCGCCCAAGACCATTGAAACATTCAAATATGCTGTCACACTCGTCCCACAAACAACGATCTAGAGCACACCTAGAAATCACAGTACCTTACTCTGCCAACTTTTGAAGACGGTTTCATTTCC
>NW_011337184.1:496489-499516 GCF_000735185.1 Notothenia coriiceps
GCCCGTGAGTGTAGATGGTTACACAGCACAAGAGACAGGAAATTCTACCTGGACTTAAGGGGGTATCACTAATTTAGACTCTCAAAGTCGAGGAAGACATGTAACAAGGTTCGACACCCCCGTCGTAATAGATTTTCGGACAAACATGAGTCCAAAAGACAAGAGTGACATCCCCTCGGTCGTAGGACTTATTTTAGACGCCCTCGGCGTCCGGTATATTCTGAAAGTAGAACTGTGTGTATATACCACCGTTTTACATCCTCCCTTGGTTGGGTTCCGTCTTATGCTAAATACTTTATTTTGGGTTTAGGTTACCCTTTCCAGACGCTTCGTCTTTTTCTACCCTTTGTTGATTGGAGTTTGTTAAGTAAATAAGCCCGGAAAGGTGTGTACCAACCTAGATAAATAACTTGACAAAGTAAGTGTAAACAGCAAGCTATCCAACAAAATACGGTATTGTTTTTCCACAACTTATTAAAGTAATTACGGAGTCATTACCGTAGTAAAGGACGAGTAGAGACACAGAGGTCACTGGGCCGGAGCCAGGGTGCCCAGAAGTCTCTCGCCCCTGAAGGCTGTGGGCTTCTTCCCCTTTGGGACAGTGGGTAGTTGATGTTCGGGAGAGGGGACGTCTCCTTTTATCGCCACTCTTCTCGGATATGCAATAAAAAATCCGTCACTGTTCAGAAATCGTTTTAAAATTTTGCCCGTTTTGAATGTTTTTAATAGTTTGTTTTAGTTCGCATATTGACTGCCTATTGTGCCATTTTATTTGTGTTTTACAGCTGTATTTGTCTGCCTGTCATGTCTGTGTTTTATCTGTTGTAACTTTGTACATGCTGCCCTTCTTGGCCAGGTCACTCTTGGAAAAGAGATTTTAATCTCAATGAGTCTTTTACCTGGTTAAATAAAGGATATATAAAATATTTAAACTACTTGCGAACACAATGTAAAAAGGGCAACCAGGTTTTGTACAAGCTACATAATGAAATGATGAAAACATCTAAAGTGAAAGCAAAATATTGGGTGATTCTTGATTCGGTGAGGTTGCTCCAGGACCATTTGGAGGAGTCCTGGAAGTCCCTGGCTGATTGGAAAAACATTCCCAAAAATGCACACATGCTTTAAGGAAGGGAAAATACCTCGTATCTCGCTATATGACGCACAGGAGATGAATGGATGTGTACAAACGCCTGGAGACATGAGTTCAGAATACCTCGGGTCTAGTCTGGCTCTCTAGCGGCAGAAGAGGCCGCCCAGCAGGCTGGAGTAACCCAGGGCCCCGCCACAGGCCACGGAGCGCACCGCTAAATCACATACACTGATTTATTGTATCAATTAATTGTGCTCTGACATACAAGCACATTGAGATTAAACGCCGCTCACTAATCACGGCGAGGCAACACAAGTGGCGTTTAGCCGGAGCAACTTGCTGCATGGATGCTGGGGGTGTAGCAGCAGCAGCGGCGGTGGGATGAGATGTTTTTGCAGACATGACGGAGGCTGATCACTACGCAGCAGATCGCTAATACACACAGAAAACGAAAACATCCATCTATGATTGAAATCTATTACCCTCTGACTAATTACATTTTCATTATGGCCGAAAATGGTACCAGGATATTACGCATGGCAGCAGGTGATGGATATGTCGGGATCCCGGGACATATCGTGATGAATGGAAGGCCCAAAACACTAGACATACCAAAAATAACAGCGACAACACAAAAACACTAATTGATTTTCTCTAATTGATCATAGTTATAATCTCTGTCTCACCAGCGGCTGCATCTCCGCCTGCATCTCTGCTTCCTGCACGGCACTGGGCACCTGGAATCTGTCTTTTTCTTCCATCATGTTGGCAGCGCGCCTCGGTCCTCCTTCCTCTGGAAACTGTGTGTTTGTATTGGGGGGTTTCGACGAGTTATCGCCGAGATTGTGAAACGATCTCAGATTTGTAGAAATCTCTGTAGTTCTCCGGTGGCGAGCCTCATCCCAGCAGGCAGTGTGTCGACGGTGGTGTGACGGTGGCTCCAACACCCATTTCCGGGTAGGGGATTCCATGCTAGGGTCGAGGGACCCAGAAGGGGCCGTTGAAAGAAGACAAAAGTGGTCCCAAGCTAATTGAGTTATGATGACAGTGAGAAGATTTTTAAGTAGCCTACTTTAATACAAGTTCAAGATAGCCTACTTTACTACTCCTCCTAATGTCAGGCAAATATTGCACTTTATTAATTCAATGTATAAATGTAATTAAAGTTAGTGTTCCTATTGAAACAAATATTATATTTAAAAAAAAATGTATTTAGTTGTTATTATAATAAATTGAGTTAAGATAAGACTGGGAAACTCACAAGTTACATTAAAGTGATATCACATTCATGCATCAATAATCATATCCAATGCAATAATATACAGTACATTATTTACAAATGGACTATTCTGCGTTATGCAACAGGAATAATGTACAAGATAATGTTAACGTGATTATTTACCCGCCTTCAAAGGTGAGAATATGTAAACAGGTTAAGAGATAAAAAAAACAAAAACATTCTATGAGATTACAAAATGCCCGAAATATCACAAATAGAGAGGCGAAGTCCCTCCCTCTCCGGGGGAGCTCCATGGGACCTTATTTCAGAAAAATTATTTATTGAAGTCAATGGGGAGAGAAAGATTATCTTTCAATCCCGTTTGAATTGTGCCACGAATTACTCATATAATGTTTGTCAATTTAAAAGATCATTTTGCAAGTAAAAAAAAAAAAAAGTGTCGTAAAACTGTGAAGTAACACTTTTTTTGGTGTGAAACTGCTCAATGAACTACATCTCCCGTCTCGCACCACACACCAAGACGGCCGTCAGGTTGGCACATTTGACTTATTTCTATCAGAATGAGGCGAAAAGTATTAAACGAGGTGAAAATCACTACAAGTCTGGGCATGTTGAGAGCTGTGCATACACAAAAGGGGAGTTAGTCGTTTCCGTAAGAGCCAGCATGCGGGACCGGGATTCTGGGATTTGTAGT
>NW_011337184.1:499556-544129 GCF_000735185.1 Notothenia coriiceps
CAGCTTTCTTTTTCTTGGTGGGTATAGGCTCTTCTTCTGTCTCCTCACTGGCCCTTTTCCCCTTTGCAAAGAAACTTTCAAAAGACGTCTGTTTTTTACTCATCTTTCTAGCTTGTGAGTTTCTAGCTTGTGAGTTAGCGCGACCGTTAATATTTAATATTAGCGCTAACCGTTAATGTATCACGTGACCACAATATTGATATGTGTCAATCGCATAGGTCAAGCGGTGTCAAGAGTGGGTCACGTGAGTCATAGACGGATGTAACGGGGAGAATTCGGAGAATTTTTCAAAATAAAAGATTGTTCAGACTCGAATAATAAATAAAACGGAAATAATGAAAGTTATTTATTCTTTCTGTGCGGCCCGGTACTTAACGACCCACGGACCGGTACCGGTCCGGGGCCCGGGGGTTGGGGACCACTGNACAGCTGAAGCCTCAGGGCATATTTCAATTTAAAATGAGGCTTAAATAAAAAACTAGCAACAACAAACAAGTATCTTTTGTTTAAAAAGTGTAAACACATAGATTTTCGATAGAAGACTAAATAAAGTTGGGTATTAAAATGCATCAAAACATTTACTTGGCAAGGTAGTGCGACAGTTACTACAGTATAGGACAAACTGTAACTTCTCTTAATGTTATTTTACGGAAGATGCCTCAGGGCTTGTTAATGCCTCATCTAAATGGGTTCAGGGTTATCAAAAAGACACACATTGCCTGTGATTACCAGCCGTATACATTGGACAACAAATCAAAACTGATAAGACAATAAACGGACGGTTAAACACAACACAAAGCAGAGTGCAGTTAGTGCAGAGTGCAGTTACTGCGATTTAGTGCATTTCGGGGGTAAGTCAGTAAATTATTTTGAAGTAAGTCAAATCATGGATCACAGATGTTGTGCTCAACATGACTTCATGAATAGTGCACCACCACTTTAGTACCCATAAGACATCTGCCAGTGTGTGCTTTTTTACCGATGGTTTGCCATTTTAGGGCAGTATAGCTGTCAAATAAATCATAATAAAATGTAATGAAGTAGAAATACAAAAAGTAAGTAAATGGACTACAAAGCGTTTTACATACATGTCATTCACCCATTCATACAGAGCAGTGTACCTTACTCTAGGACCTAACATTCACACACTGTTGGCCATCGGGAGCAACTCAGGGTTAAGTATCTTGCCCAAGGATACATCGACATGTTGACTGCATGGGCTGGGATCGAACCCACAACCTTCTGGTTGAAAGACGACCGCACTCCCTCACAGCCACAGTCGCCCCAAGAAATATTAAATTACAAGAACCTAAAGATTGCACTTACTACAAGTTAATTATTCAACTACATGTCCAACGTTTTGTTCTGATATTATTATGGTATGTTGTAGTCACTGGATACGGTTTTAGTTGCTGCTGTTGAACAGGATGTGGGTCGCTGTTAAGAGTAATTATTTCCTCATGTTCAAATCATTTGTAGGGCCAATAACGCTAATACACAAAGGGTGCATGGAAACATCGATTGCGGAATACACGGTTATAAAAAAGATTGAATTAGTTTACTGTGTTAGTAAAACAAGTAACTCACCAGTAGCACCAGAGCACATTGACAATTACAAAATGAAACAATAGTTGTTCTTTGGTCGGGCTGCAGAATATCCCTATGTTCGTCACCAGGTATTCTGTAGAGTTGTTTCTGATTGATAATTGATTCCATCAATATATCAAATGTATTGACAAATGACCACTGCAAGTTTCCAAAGTCCAAAGTTTTTATTTCAAAGTTGTAATTTTGTGCAAGCTTTAAAAAAAGAAAAGTAGTTACATAATGTACATTGATATGAAAGGAAATGCTCACAATAGCTGCTACTTCATTGTGATTCAAACGAGTTATACCAAATGAGTCACTTACGCACAAATGACTGTTCATCATTAATTGTGCACAGAAACATAATGCTTATCAATTAGAAAAAATCCTCAAATCACAAATGAACAATACCTGATATTAGATGTTATGTTTCTCAGAGACATAATAAAGAACCTTTCTGTGAAGAAACTTTTTAATTAATCATCATTTTTATGTAGTACACACGACAAACCTCAAATAGAAAGGCAGCCCTTGTTATTCTGATGATGTGGAGAAACATGTTTTACTGGCTTGTCACATTTCCTTCCTTTCTGACCATATTGACATCACACAGTAAACGTGTTAGTCGCAGCACAGACACTCCAATGAATGCGATATTCACTCCTGACAGTGAGTGTTCAGTCAGTGGGAAGGCTGCGAATACATATCTTATTTAACTTGTAGAGGAGCTAACAAAATGAAAGAAAGGCACACTGGGACACGAGTATCATTTTTGCTGCTGCTTTTAATCTCATGGGAGTCGGATCGGTGGAAGCTTGTGTGTCAAATAGGGAGTCTGTCAAATCGGAGCCTCGGGCTGCCTCTCTGTAAACAACAACATCAAAGCATCCCCTCTCCGATTCTTCCCCAGCAGTTTATCATCCCCACCAAATGTCTGTCCTTTATCTCCGTCTGTCTCCCTCTCCGCCTGGTTCTCGCTCACTTTCCCAGCAGCTTCTCTCTCCTTCCTGACTGTCAGGCTTTTGGCAGCTCTGTTGTTGACGTCAGTCGTGCGGCAGCTGTTTGAGAGCTGCTTTTCCTCCGTACCTCCAACATGTTATCATGGCTCTCAACTAACCTCACCGCCCCAAACCCTCATGTTACAATACATGGTGCCTTTGCAGTTTCTCCTCCACCACACCTTCTCAGTGGGGTCGTATGGAGGAATGGATGGAGTAGAGGAGGAGATCATAGTCTGCCTGTGTAGAGTATGAGCAAACAGACCGACAGATGGACAGTCCCAGCGACGCACCGCAGAGATAAGAGGATTGGGCCTGCTTGCTGTTATTGGCTTTGCTGCAACTCGTAATGCAGTTAGCTCACTCTACACTCTGCTGAATGCTCTACATGAGGGGATGATGGGGGAGAAATGTGAGCATGACGTGGTTGGAGAAGAGAAATAAAGCTTGTCCTCAGCTCAACTAAATGGACGAAGTTCAATAACATCTCAAGTCCCTGAGTCAGGCTGCAGTCAGCAGGTACTTCTGTTCAGGCTTCTTCTTCTTCTTCTTCTTCTTCTTCTCCGGCATCGCTGTGAAAACTGGCATTGTGTCTTGGTGTGAAGGCACCTTGCAGGCCTTGTAGATGATCCCGAAGAGGATGAGGATGAGGACGCCCACCACAGCGTTGCAAGCGATGGCTATAATGGCCCACACAGAGAGGCCCGTCCTCGGATCGGGCTCCATGGCGGACGGGACTGTAGTCTCCAGACTCATGATCACATCTCAGGTGGATCAGAGGGCGGCAACCGGGGCCACTTTGGACCTCCACAACATGTACCTGAAAAGAAAGGAAATGGATCACATGAGTTGATTTAACCACCACGTGCACACAAGCCTTACACACACTCACACTTTGGCATACTTGGCCACAGTCTGTCACATGCACCATGCTGAGTGTACTATGAGGTCAGCTCTGTGAAGAGGACTTACTCCCTGACAAAGTGGCTTTACACCTGCAGTCGTACACACGGGACAGATATATCCAGTGTCTACAAATGGGTCTTATCTCAATATTACCTCAAGGGGCAAAGAGAGCATTACAACGTTTTTTTAATAAGGGAGCGTTTTCACATCATCTCTTGTAATGTGCACGGGAAAATGTCAGAGAGGTTCAGAGGAAACATAATTCTCGTGACTTTGTTTTGTATTATAATCTGCGGACGATAGAAAAGTATTAAAGGACAAAGAAGTGCCTCTGGGCTGCGGCGCTGTGTTGAGACATTATGTTTCCATCTTGTTTCCTATACAGGCAGAGAGCAGTGAAGTTATTACACTGATAAAGAAGGTGCCAGTACGCACTTTTTCTCGCTGAATTATTTCGAATGAGTTTCTGCAGTAATTTGTTTTCGGGAGGAACGTGTGGGAATGTAGTTTCTTCGGCAGATATGAAATGGGTCACTGAGGTGTGTGTGTGCGTGTGCGTGTGTGCGTGCGTGTGTGTGTGTGTGTGTGTGTGTGTGTGTGTGTGTGTGTGTGTGTGTGTGTGTGTGTGTGTGTAGCATCAGTGTGAATAATTTCCCTCTCAGAGTCTAACAGATAAACACTAAAGCTCATCTACTTGCTTCTAAACCCCTCTCCCTTAAAGCATTTCTATAATGAGACCATATGTCCTCCTCTCTCTTACTGAGGGCAACACTGCAACAGTCCAAGCTTGCTATNGATTTTTTTTTTTTGTCGACCAGTGGTCGTAGGTAGATAGTGGTCAAATACAAATTATTATCATAATTATATGGGTACGACCTTGAATGGTCCTTACTGGTCCACTGTAAACTTACTATGTACAAAATTTTATGACCATACTAATAAACTCTCTTTATCTCTTGTTTTTATATAATGGTTTTCTAAGTCACAACGTAAAGACACGCACTTCGTGAAGAACTTCGGTTTGACTTGCCACCTCAAGACTCGCCACACACTACCCCTTTTGGGCAACTCCCTACAGGTTCGAAAAAACATAAATATCGAGTATCATCTAGTCTCTCTGACCCTCTCCTCACTCACCTCGACCCACTACTCGTCAGTGAGACTTCTATTAGAGGCGAGCCAGCGCGACGCGGAGAGTCTTGAAGCTACCCACGGACCGGCGGGACAAGGCGACAGGTCAGGTATAACAGTTTGCGACCCGTCTCAAACCACTTGGATGGCCGTTCTTTTCAAGGCGGTGTGTTTGTTAACCCACTCTAGCGACATTCTAAACATATACTTCGAAAAAACGACGGTTTCGCGCGAATTTTCCTCCTCCTGTGACTTCATGTCCTGCGTACCTATGGCCTGTGACCCTCTTAATCCATCCGACCACATAGTTTACAACAAACACGACGATAGGAACTTCCTGTGACTTCATGGTTTGTCGTTTGTTGTTGATGAAAACAAATCAAGAAGAAAGTAATACAGGTGGTATTCATAATGTTTTATGTTACAATAATAACCTACACACACCCCTAAACTAACATGACTTTTTGTCGTCGTATATAAGGTGGCTGGTTTAGCTGGCTAAACCAGCTAAACCAGCCATCCTGGCCAGCTAAAGTGTCCAAGACCCCTCTAAACCAGCCAGGCTGGTCAACCAGCCTGGCCAACTAACTAACTAGCTAACTAGCTAAATTGGTCTAAGCTGTTTTTTTCAGCAGGGCAGGATGCTTTAGATACTTATAATAGGTTAATATGACTTCAAAAGACAAGGCTAGTTATCCAATGATCGTGCAGAATGATTCATTTCAAGCATAATTTTGTCATTATTTTTGTCTAACCCACAGGCAGAGCTGTTGTGCATTACAAACACATTTCCCCCTCCCCCGCATAGTAAACTTGAGAAAAGTTGCATGGATCTGAATAGCAGCTGCACAAACTTAAAACAAACGTGTTGCCTCCTCTTGTCCTGATTGGTATTCAGCGCAAAAGCGGGGTGTCCCTGGGGGGTTGTGTGTGTGTGTGTGTGTGTGTGTGTGTGTGTGTGTGTGTGTGTGTGTGTGTGTGTGTGTGTGTGTGTGTGTGTGTGTGTGTGTCACCATGACCCACATAGTTCAAGCAGGGACAAAGCATTCTTTTGAGGCTCCATTTTCACCCATAGCTTTAGAAAAAAAGTTTTCCAGGGGGACGGAGAGAGCAGCGGCTCATGTCAAAGTGTTTGGCTGGTTGGCTATTGGCAATGCTTCAAGAAGTACTGTGTTTTCATTCAATATGAATATAATGATGATGTGGTAGCTAAACTCAATTAAATGCATTGGAGAAATTGGCTCACATCGTGTGAATATATTAATTTATAACAGTCATTATAAAGACTTCAGCAGTTCATCCTCATTTTAACACCATGATTGGATGATTTCAGGAAAAAATTAATAAATGTTTAACCTTGTTATTTTATTGCATTTTGATGAATTACTCCACTCACATATTCATGAAGTGTTGCATCAGCATTACTGGAACAAAACAAAGTGCTAGTAAAAAATGTACAGGTTTATTTTTAAGTATCCACTTGAAATGTAGACAGGCAATATCCTTGCATACCTTCATTTTTCATCCAAATCAGACTGAATTAGTCAGGGAGCAGCACTTCTTGAAAGGCTGCATGGGAGAGTTATCACTGATCACAGGCTGATACTCCGGAGAAAGCTTCTTCAGAAGAGTGATTCATCATATCAGAGAAATGCACTCAGATAAAGCTCGAGAGGAACACAGACACACACTCTCTCTGTCTCTCCCTCTGCCTACACACACACACACACACACACACACACACACACACACACACACACACACACACACACACACACACACACACACACATTAATTATGACTTCCTCTTGCAGGATGTGTCATGTCTGAACACTGCCTCTCATGTCACTGAAGATGCTCACACACCTCCATTATACTGTCAAAAGTGATCAGGGTGTGTGTCTGCGTGAGAATGTTTCAAATGACAAAAAGAGTGGGATAAAAAAAAGGAAAAAAAAGAAACAAGAGGCAATTTAATTTCTCATCACAAAAGGAAAAGAAAATGACAGAAGTGTTAATCTCAACTTTGCCGTGGCCTTTTCTCATTTTCACTTTTATCACGAGGGAAGATAGACTCCCTATTGTGGTTTTCATAAAGCCCTCCTATTCAAAGGGCACACGGACATGCAGGTCAGTTTCAAGCTGGGATATTAGATTCATATTTCACATGAAGACATTTCATAACATTACGTCATTCCCTCATCCAATATGGAACGGGGCTTTTGACCTATCATTGATTGACCATGATGCTTGTTTCATATGAGTTATCGGTGTCTGTGTGTTGCTGTTTTTGGCAGTCAGAAACATTGGCCATTCTGCACAGTGTCCTGATTTGGGAAGCTGTCAGAACTAATTTCCTATCATGAGAGAATGAGGACACCTGCTGGATATTGGTTGACATTGTTTCCATGTATAGCTCGCCTCGTGGGAAGGCACAGTCAGTTAATGCGGCATTCATTATTCATCCGGATGTGAGTTTTTCAGATGTGAGAGTCTGCTAGATTTCATTGAACAGACACACGACCAATGCACTTTTCTTGAAATCATTTATTGACACTTCATCTTCTTTAGTTGCTCATCATGACCTGAAAACACAAACGTTCAGTCATTAGGTTGAAACCATGAGGAGCATTCACCGAGGGCCAAGTGGAGGCACTTACCTCGTCGATCCAGTCGTTGAAAGCGGAGACTCTGGTGAACACGGTGGGTTTCTTCACAAAGTTGCAGCCAAGACCAGAGACGAAGCTGGCGATGCCGTGGACCTCCCAGGTGCCCTCGCTGTTCTGACAGTTCAGAGGACCACCGGAGTCGCCCTGGAAACACAGTGAGAGAGCAGGAGAGCTCATGTTTTATTCATTTGGTGGAGCTGCTGGGAGACTTGCGGGGCCCAACTGTGAGAATCACAATCATTGTTTCACCAAGTGTCATCGACGGGTCACAAGGAATATTTTCCGGTGTAGGCAGAAGAGCTTCCCCCCTGATTCCTTGTATAATTGTATTTAAACCCACTTTTTGCCTTCAAACTCAACTGAAATAATTACAGAACAGCAAGTAGGGTCAAAACGCTGGACAATGTATTTTACTTAATTAAACCTAGCAATACTACATTTTAGAGATATATTAAAGTAAAAGTCCTTCATTGAAAATATGAATTTAGTGTTGGCATAAAAAGAGAAATCCAAAATTGGGATCAATAAAGTACTGTTTACCTTATTTTATTACCAAAAGTGAAAGTAGTGAAATACTAGATTATGATTATTGATGCGTTGATGTATTAATCACAGCTAGAGCACACTTTAATTACTCTGTAACTGCTGCTGGAAAGCTTAACGTATGTAACATAATGTTTAACAATAGTTTATATATTTTTTTCATTTGAATAATGTAATGATGTAAAATACATGTAGTGGAGAAACAAAGTAGAGAATTGGCTTCTAAAATAGGAGATGAAGTAGCATCAAATTAAAATGCTCTGTTAATGTGCAAGGACCTCAACGTTGTACTTTAGTACAGTACTTGAGTTAGTACTCTGTTAAGCTTAAAGATAATCTTAGTCACACAACATTTGAGCCAGGGGAAATCATTCCTTGACACCCACTCACTCACTCACTCACTCACTCACTCACTCACTCACTCACTCACTCACTCACTCACTCACTCACTCACTCACTCACTCACTCACACACACACTTACGTTGCATCCACCGACGACTCCATCCCCTCCGGCACACACCATGGACCTCCTGATGGCGACGCCCCACCAGTCGGACTGCGTGCAGGTCTCATGGTCGGCCACAGGCATCAAAGCCTGCTGCAGCTTATCAGCAATGGAGCCTCCGGCTGGAACACACAGGCAGAGTCTATTACCATCTTCCACACACACCAAATCTGCTCTACAGCATTTCCCCAAGCGCCAAGTTCACAGACCGACCAAATATATCAATTTAGGTGTAATCCCCCCCTGAAAGAATACAGCTATAATCTCATGCATAGGCTTTACATCCTATCTATTCCATGGGAAACCACCATCTCCTACACAGCTGGGTATTTACACAAACATCACATATAAAACCCTAAAGGACAGTTACATGAAGACATTTCAAATATGCTAAGCTGAAATAAAATGTTCAATTACACATTGACACATAAACAGCCAGGCTTGGGTACGTGAAACAGGATTTATGTAATAATCTTAAAGTTAAATTAAGAAGATGGACTCATTACAATACGTTTTAAAGCAAAGAAGGGTATATCACGAAGCACAGGCTTGAGTGAAACTAGCAAATCTACAGTCCCTGTAGTTCAAAGAATGTTTCCACTGGGTGGGAAATGGGCTATTATTTTGTGTTAAAAGGAGAAAAGAGAAACATTACTGTTCACTGCAAGCTGTGCCTTCCAGCTGTTAATATTCTGTCAATATCCAAGGAGTCAACAACTCATTTGAAGAAACATTTACAGGTAAATGCTTTGTAAATGCAATGTTGTAGTCCAGTGCTTAAAATAGTTAAGCATACGGAATGAATTTGTTCATTCATTTAATTCTTTTTTCAAAATCCATTGGGGCGACAACTGATTTGTTAAATAAAAATACGGTGTGTAGACATAAACATGGATTCATCCCAAGTGTGGACATTTGTAACAGCAGCAGTGTTAAAAGTCATTGCACATGAATTATTACAAAAGTACAAATAGAATCAAACGAATAGCCGAATGAAAATGCACAAATGAGAAAATAAAGCATCAGAAAGACAACAAATAAATATGCAGGATGCAGCTGCCACCATGCTTTATGTATAATATGTATTTTCTCTTGTAGTATTGTCTGTATAAGCATTGTATTTGCTATGGAGGACATCTTACTGCTTACATTTTGTTTTAAGGGAACTAGTAATTGTAACTGCATATATTTTTTAAGTGACCTTCCCAACCCAGATGATATGAAGATATTCCAGAGATGCTAAGCTAAATGTCTGAAAAGCAAACAGCCTTCAGTAAATAGTGCCTTACTGGACAGCCTGCCCCAGCCGGTGATGTAGCAGGAGGAAAGGTTAGACAGCAGAGTCTCCGCTGCAGGGATACAGGCCAGCTGCACATGGTCGCTCAAAGTCACAGACTCCGACAGCTTGATCAGGGCAATATCATTTCTGCAAGGACCCCATAACAAAAAAAAGAGAAAGTGACTAAAAACGCTGATTGAGCATTTCAATCTGTATTTGCCATATAGTATTAGTAGTATAGTATCTGCTATGTATACAAAGAAATCTCAATCTTACGGCATCTATCTAATGTTTCTAAAGACAAAATCCAGCTGCATATTTGACTATGAATAATACACATGGTTTAAGAGGTCAACTGATATTCATGTTTCGAGACACCTTTATTGGCTGTGCCAGAATGTGAGCTCTATGAAGATGGAGACCTTGTGTCAAAGGTACGCGTTGGACCGAAGTGAACGAATGGACTTTGAGTGTCGGCCCATTCTATCACCTCGACACAGTACAGATGAGATTATGATGAACTGCATGTCGCGGCACGCTTTCTCTTTGTGCTGTGTTTTAGTGCTTGTCTTACCCGATGGCCACTAGGACCGGGTTCCACTGCCTGTGGACGATGATCTTGTCGGTCAGGATGGCCTTGGAGCCGGCCTCCAGCTCCACCAGGTTGTGTTTGCCGACGTGGACTCTGTATTTCAGCCTCTCGCTTTGGGAGGGAAGGGAGAACAGATTGTTTAGGTCCTTGCTAACCCAACCGGAAGATTTAATGCACAGTTGAACGATGTAATGAGCTCTAATTGGTGATTAGCTATGGCTGCAAGATGAGGAACAGTATTTTAATTGGGCAGTGTCCAGATGACCTTGACTGTATTTTCTTTTGAGGATGACATTTGAGTTTGACACTTCTGGACCTTGCCTGATTCTCTTTTCTCGTAGGGTGCAGATTTAGGCGAGTAGTGTGGTGCAGAATATCTGTGAGAATGTGACTTGTAGTAGTGGGCATTGGTGGATGTGTGTGTGTGTTCCTCATGCTCGTACTTGATGCAGTGAGCAGCAGTCATGACCCAGTTTGCAGCAATCAGAGATCCTCCACAAGTGTGCCTCCACGCACCGTTCCTCTCGTACTGCAGAGAGATCTGGAGACAAATAAGGACATGGTAAGGGATGCAGCAGGTTGTGAATCTAGGGAGGGGTTTTTGCTAAATTAATTCAAAACCATTTAATTTAGAGTTTTCAATAGCCACTGGATTTGGTAACTAATTAGCAGACCCATAAGGTTTGCCAGCTAATATGAAAACATAGACAGATGTGTTTATATTAGCATACCTGCCAGGGCCAGCTGTGGGGCTTGGCGTCGACTCCATTGACCACACGGGAAGTCAGGGGCTCGATGGCGGGGGTGCCGCACCCAAGGACTGGAGAGGGAAGATACATGAGACATAAGATAGAGTGTTTATGAGGTTAGAGAACAATACATGTTGTATTCTTATGCTGCATCATTTGTCTTTTCAAGTGCACAATGCTAGCTCACTGTGTGGTAATATGCAGGCAGGCACACTCTCTCATACAAACTTGCAAACTGGAGAAACAATTACACACAGAATTAGGGGGTGCCAGATGTTCTTACCGCTAGCAATGAGCACTGAGGCCAGCACAATGGGGATCATGTTGATTGATGCTTCTGCTGAGGCACAGCGGGACACACACTCTTTTAAACTTTCCACCACGGGCAACACCCGCTCTGAATGCGGCAGCACACACTCCCATTGGTTTGCCATGGCCTCCAGGGGATGGGGATGGACCAATGGCGACGAGGATCAGCGCAGATTAGGTGGCGGACGAAACACACAGGTGTGTATTCTGGAACATTTCCCGTGACCTTCATGTAAAGCTACAGTGTGTCCTCTATGCATGCTACATATATGCTGATACATGTAGTCATGTAGTCATGTTCTTTGTACATGCTTGTTATGTGTGTGTCTTCAACAGCTGTTGGAGGAGAAGACACACCGCTCCACATTATTCTCTGTTTTCAATCTCACCTTTGCTAATTTTCATGACAGAGTCTCTTCCCTGAAACCTGGTATTAAACGCTTGCATAACAGCATGGGTGAGCCAACATCTGGATTGAAGGTACTGGACTGTTTTTCTCAGAAATGTGACACAAAACTCAATATAGGGGATATTACTGCGATGCATAACCGGGACAATGAGGAACAGCTGGTGTCATCGGTGCAGAAAATATCGACAGTGGCAGCACAATCTTTGACTTCTTTAGATTCTTACTGAGTCCCGCAGCGCTAGAAATGTGAAAGATAATGCATGACCAAACATACACATTCTCACCGTCTGCTACCGGCCTCATTGACAAGGACCCCCAATGACTTTTATCACCCCCAGACAAACATTTTGCATTAGGCCTACATACTAAATGCACATCCTGGGAACAGCTTATCTTCTTTTTGATATTGTAAATCTATGTTGCACATTTCTTCTCCACACTACCTCTTTTTCAATCTGCACAGCTTTTCACTTTGAATATATAGTATTAGTCATATTTTATTATATTGTACTGTACTCTGTTTCTCACATAATAATATGCTGTGTAAATATTGTCTTTATTTTGTATTTGTTGCAATAGTCTTAAAATCGTTTTTTGAAATGGCTTTTATAACCGTACTGTTTTAATTACGTTTTGTTCTTTCTGTGTCTTGGTCTGCACAATATAAACCAAAGCAAATGCCTTGTAAGTGTGAAGCTACTTGGCAATACAACCGATTCTGATTCGGATATTCTTAGCATTATTCGATGTAGTATGTAGAGTTGTCTTTCAATCAGCCAACATGTTGGAGTGATACCTAACCCCAAGGTGGTCCTGAGGCATGGTCGACGGTGTGTGAATGTGTGTGACGGTTAGCTTACTTGTGAAAATGGCACTGCTGTGTAGGAATGAGGTGTGAATGGGTTAATGGTGACTTGCTTTGAGGGTTCATAAAGAATGGATAAAGCTTTATATAAATACAGTCAATTTAGTAAGAAGTAGGAAACAATGGTGGTTTGAAACACTGGTCCAGTTCATCATGGCCTTGTTCTAATAACTTGATTAAGTTATGAGACTAGGGAGCAATTTCAGGGATATTAAAATGTCAAGTTGGAAGTGTTAATCTGTAAGAGACTGCTTGGGTGGTGTGACATGGCACAATTAAGGTTGGGTGTTATGAGGAGGAGGCAGCAAAGGTGGTGAATGAAAGTCACTGTTTGAACACAAAGTGATTGAAATGATTCCCAAGGTGTTTCTAATGAGGACCTGAAATCAGCTCAGACAGAATCAGGTTGTTGAGGCCACACGTTGCTTAGAGGGAGTAACCTCTCTGAACAAACATTGTGTTGTACTACAAAGCATTTCAGTAAGGAGAAGAAATACACAATTATCAGACTTCTTCAGACTGGATTTTCTGTTCAGTTCATGAATCCTTTAGTTTCCCAGTTCACCACTAGATGGGACACTTTATCTGTTTAGACACCAGCCTAAGTGGCATTATTTTACCTTAAGATAGACATATTTAATGCTACATGTTTGTGTCTGTCTGGAGCGAAATTACATTCAAGCTTTGTATAAAAAAAGGCATTTAAGGAATCAGTTCTGAATCTAATTAGGTTGTACAGAAGCATCTGTAAAGGAGGTCAAGCTAATCTTTGATGTTGGAAATGATAGTCAGATACTCTAATACACTACGAGAAATACCTAACAACATCTGACAGCTGAATCTACAAAACCATTCTATAAATCATGCTTGTTTTTTAAATCTTATTTTCAAAGAGTGGTTAGCTACCCATAGTTTACAGACTGGAGATAATGTTTGATAGGTGGATAAAAAAACACTTAAAAAGCAACGATAGCAACAAACTAATATTAGGGTTGTGATTCTTACGTGTCTAAATGTTCTCTGTCTGTGTGTGAAAGCATTATCACAGTGCATGTGAGAAGCTTCCATACAGGTGCAATATGCAATTAATTGAAAGCCAATCAAAACAACTCTTCAAAACACAGTTGAACGTGTTGCAGTGTCCAGAATAGATGCCCCCCCTCGCCCACTTTCTGATTAAACGTCGTGTATTAATTGAAGGCGCTAGATGACACAAGATAATGAACTGACGTGTGTGCTGTAGTTATACGACTACATTAAAACGGGACAGGATCAGAATAGGTAATAGGTTAGCTATAGGTAATGCTACTTTTACAGCGAAACCTAATCACCCTGACCTGAAATATCTCCGATTTGAGTTGAAAACCTCTGATCTCCGACATCTGCTCTTTGCCACTGAAATATGTTTAGGTGCAGCCTGTCATCTTTTGAGATGAGACTAGTTTCATGGCTTAGCAAAGCAAAACACCTCATCAACTGAAAGCCCCCCGGGGGTTTGTAGCAGGTACACTTCAGCAGGTTTTCCCTCACAGAACAGAAAAGCTGAACTCCTGATGACACTTAAGGTTTACGGCAGCAAACATTGTACTTGGACGTGGAGCAAAGGAGACAGATTTTGCAATAATGTATAAATATGATTGTGACATCAACACCATGACAATGTACAGCATGCAGGATCTTTTGATTTGTGCTAAAGTCTATGCTTTAGCACATTCTGAGCTCACTAACGTCCATATTGTTAAGCTTTCTGCCTCGGAAAAAAACGACACAGCTGTATTTTCCAGCGGCAGCCTTATTTGCCACAGGCGGTGGTTTTTGAGCCGGCGGGCTGAAGTAAATCCAAACATCGGCTGGCTGTCTGCTGCTGATTTGCTTTTATCATCATCCTTCCTCCTGATGTTAACAGAAGGCCTTCCCTGCTTTCGCTTTTTGATAGTTGCTGCATATGTTTATTTCTTTTTGATGTCTTTGTTTACTCTGGTTTTATTCAGTTCTTCCTAGCATTTTTTAGTTGATCATATCGTAGAAACTCCTGTGTGGGAACTAGCGATTTAATTGAATCTCATAAGCACATCATGACCCAACTGGTCTTCCTACAGGTCCTGTACGTACACGCCAGGTTTAATTTCCTTTCATGTCGAGTGGGAGAGAGGAGCAGCCTGTCCAACCACATACAGTGATATAGTGTGTTAAAAACAGCTTAAAGCTAGATATCATTATTTGTATTGATTGAGTGTTTATGCCTGTATGATCAGGTTCCAATTGCTCATTTTATATATCTATTTTCATTATAAATTATGTTTGCTCTGCCCTCTTTTTGAAGACACAATTATTATCAATCACCTAAACTTGGCATTCAGTCTCCTGTGATTGTTTTTTTTTTCATGTTAAACCCTTTACCATTTATAAACAATTAAGAGACCTTTTTTATATATTTCTTTGTCCTCAGGTATTTTCATGTTTATAATACATATAAGTGTGGTTTCTACTTAAAAGCGGTCCCTCTTTTAGTTTTGTTGTTCTTCATTCACACATGTTTTACACGTATACACACTCAAAGTACAGTGTATGACGAGTGATTCAGTGTAATTTTGGTTTTGGAACAACCACAACTATTTCCGATCTAAGAGGCGTTAGCAGGGATGTGTTAGCAGGAGTGCTTGGGGTGTTGCATGCAATGTCAAATAACTTGAACGCTATCATTATCAGAATTAGACACACCGACACAATCCTGCATGGCCAATTATCACTGAGGGTCTTAAACAAATCCTTATTACTGTTGCACTTTTTTTTGCAGACATTGCAACAGGTTTGGCATATCAATCCTGCTTGCAATATCTTCGGAAATTATATATATTTTACATTATTTAACCGGACAAAATCGTGTAGGAGCCCTGATTGCAGTGTGACACCTATGTGTGATACTAGCAATCTTGAATTGCATTATTATAGAAAGTGAGATAAGATGGGACCAGTACGTTGATAAAATGCCAAAGGTCTAAAGGTCATTCTTACACACAGAACACAACATATACAAATAAACACTTTCAAAGTCAAGTCAACTTTAATGTCAATTTGCCAGTGTGTTTGTTTGAGACAGAGAGATCAAAATAACATTTCCAACAATCCCGAATACAAAATACAATAATAGAAATATATAAATACGCATAAATGTGTAAATGCTCTATATATACAATCAACAGACACATTTACACATATACACATTAAGATAAAACACAACAATCAATACAAAATAACAAAATAACAGTCACCTCAATATGTTAGGGAATGTACACAGTGCAAGATTGTCCATAGCAGCGTAAAAAAGTGTCTGGTGCTGGAATTAGACATTAGATACCTTTTACATTTACTATTAATAAGAACTATGCAATAATAAAAGTAACATATACTAATATAACACATACAGATTTTGAGTCTTAAGCATAACAATTGAATCAAATATTTATTTTTGAACCGATATAGACACCATTTAATTGTGTTGCATCTTTAAGAACTTTATACGATACGATATACTTTATTGTCCACCGTAAGGAAATTGGTTCTGGACTCCGTCCTGCAGTTCTGCATACATTTACATATACAAACATAGTGGACACTAATGTATTATGTCTCACTATGCTAACAGTGACCTGCATCATGAAATCAAGCTGCTTTTCTTGTCGGTTTAATAACAGTCGACTCTGTCCCACACCTGTTGTTTCACCTTCCTTATCTTGGGACGAAACCAAAGGTTTAAAGGTTGTCCTCTGGCGTTTATAAATCCTCTGCATTGTGTCTGATGGTATCTGCAGTCAGAGCAGCCATGTCCACGACCGCAGAGCCTCAGACACGCAGCAGTGAGTACACACCACCCTGTTGCCAGATGTTTTTTGTTAGAATATGATTGTGAAGCAAAAATAAAGACGTTTGTTTTTGGGATAATAGTAAAAAAAAACAATACTAGTCATCATTTTAAAAGAGGAGAATATTTTAGCTTGATAGCGGTTTTATATGATTCCACAATAACGTGAATACACAATTCCTTTGAGTTAAGCATTTAAGGATCTGCTTGATTTCTCTCTAGTCTTGTTTCTACATGAATGCAAAACAAGAAGCCATTTTTCATTGTTATTGATTTTGGGGAAAATCCATGACTGACTGAATTAACAATTCACACATCGAAGTGTGGACATTCATAGCGTTTTGGTGTATCTCTTTTTAAAGCACAGATAATAACATTAGCATCGAATCTTGCATAGAATTACACACACACACGCACGCACACACGCAGACACACACACACACACACACACACACACACACACACACACACACACACACACACACACACACACACACACACACACACACACACACACACACAGAGACACCATGACGTGCGTAATGTGGTTTAGACATAATTGTATTTTCTTGGGTTTCAAAATCAGAGCTGTAGTTACAATAGGACATGTTGGCATATTCCATTGTTCCTGCTCCAAGGTCTCCTGTTGAATCAGCGCTGGAGAAAAAAAATGTCTAATTAACAGCTTTTAGTCATTCTCAGCTCTTAAATGTAATAAGAAAACTGACTGCAAGGTCCCTGCACAGACAAATGAAAAGCGGATTATTAAAAAAAGGTGCGCATGAATCTGAAAATGTATTCCAACAAGACCTTTTACTTTTACACTTACTCATTCAGACTAAATGCTGGTGGCTTAAGAAAACATTGTTAAACAAAGACATGTTACAAGTAAACCAATCTTGCAAGTGTGGTTAAACAACAGTGTTGGATAAAAGATACCTGAATATATTTTCACAGCTTTTGTTTTCAAGAGACTCCATTTTGAATGCAGTAGAAGGAAAACACATGGAATACCCTTCCTTTTAGAAATGACAGCACATATTGCATCAATGCAGAAATCACAAACAAAACTTAAACAGTCTACATACAGATAGCCTGTTAAAGCCTGCAGTGGTTATCTCTCTATTGCACATCCTCGTTTTGATAGTCTGTTGTAGCAGTGTTATGAGAACGAACTAAATTCTGCCTCAACTGATTGGCCGCAATAACAATCCACGTCGTCCAAAAACTGTGATATTGAAGCCTGAGCTCAGCGTGGGCTCCGTATTGAGCCGGAGCGATTTGCTTTTGCTAATCACGTTACTACTACTGTATTTTACAAACGCCATTATGTGTGGCGAAGTGAGAAATGGGAATTGGTTATTGGATAAAAGATGAGAGTAGATAACGCAGGTGTCATTCAAAGTGCATGACCCCACGAGCCATAAGAACATAAAAGCCAATATCTCCAAACACTTAAACAGCCTTTGCTCCTACCGTTTTTTTTCACTCAACAATTTTTTATTCACATGTTGTATTATTTGATTAAACTGTTGATAGCATAAAAAAAAGTGGCAGTTGTGTGAATAAGGCTTGAAAGTGTAATGTTCTGTTAATTTAACACTCAGATGTCTCATGATCGTGTTGTATTCAACTTAATTAGGAAGATAAAGCTGCTTGTTGTTAACCATGGTGTTCATATCCTTAGGTCATGTCTCCGCAAGAGTGAATAACAGATTACATACTTAAATCACTTCCTCATTCCCAGTCGTGCAAAGTCCCATAAACCTAACTGCACCACGCCTAGTGTATGCATGATGAGGGAATATACCTGAGAGAGGTGAGGGGTGGTGGGGTGGGCCAAGAGTTCAGCTGCTGCACGTGTATTACATAAACCAAAGTGACATACACTTCAATAATGTTAAAATTCCCTCAAGGTTTAGTTTTGTCGACATGTTGAGTGCAGGGGGTGGGATAAGAACCACTGACCCACTGACAAAGATTGAACAGCATACTAATACTAAAACAACCCTCCTCTCCTCTCTTCAGTTTCCAGCGGGCAGAAATGTCCGCCGGGCAAGGGGCTGGAGAGCATAGCCCCTCTGGTGCAGTCTGTGGAGGAGACCCCTGATCCCATCCCCACCACCATCAAGGGAACCATCCCAACATGGATCAATGGGAGCTTCTTGAGGAATGGTCCTGGGAAGTTTGAGTTTGGGAAGGACAGGTAATACGGAAGAAACAACTACTTTTAAAGGTCACCTATTATGCAAAACCCTCTTCTTCATGTCTTTTCTACATCAACATGTGTCCCCTCTTCTTCATGTCTCTTCTACATCAACATGTGTCCCCTCTTCTTCATGTCTCTTCTACATCAACATGTGTCCCCTCTTCTTCATGTCTCTTCTACATCAACATGTGTCCCCTCTGTGGAAAGAGACTCTGAAAGTTTCAGGAAAAAAGATTCTCTCTCTTTTTGTCCTGATCCATTTCTATAAAAACCTGTCTGAAAATGAGCTGATCAGATTTTGGCCACTTTATGATGTCATAAAGATTTTTGGCTCGGTAACCATTAGCCAATCAGCAACTAAGGTAACCCCCCCCCACACCTTATCACCTGCATTTCCTCCTAGAGGGGTTTATGGGATGCTACAATGCACGTATGCTTGGTANAATATATAATAATATACCTTGGTTGCTGATTGGCTGATGGTTGCACAAGCCAACAAATCTTTATGACATCATAAAGTGGCCAAAATCGGATCAGCTCATTTTCAGACAGGTTTTTATAGAAAGGGATCAGGACAAAAAGAGAGAGAGAATCTTTGTTCCTGAAACTTTCAGGGACACATGTTTATGTAGAAGAGACATGAAAAATTGTATTTTGCATAATAGGTGACCTTTAACGTAATCTTTTTGCTCTCAGATACACCCACTGGTTTGACGGCATGGCCATGATGCACCGGTTCCACCTGTGCGATGGGAACGTCACCTACAGCAGTCGTTTCCTGCAAAGTGACTCATACGTCCAAAACTCAGAGAAGAACCGCATCGTGGTGTCGGAGTTCGGGACATTAGCCATGCCCGATCCCTGCAAGAACATCTTTGCACGCTTCTTTTCACGCTTTTCAGTCCCTAGTATGTGTGTTTTCTTTGCATATTCCCATGTGTAAACCATTTCAGCGCAGCATAATATATCACCAGCAGTGCCAAATGCATTATTAAACTATCCAATTCATTACTGCATGAAGGCACCTCACCAGCTTTGATAGTTTATTACAGGCCAAGTAAATAGTCAGAAAAAAAAAAGTTTTCTTAAGGTTTTCTTTCCTCAGTGCTCACAGCCTTGACTGTATTGTGTATCGCTTGAGCAGTCTAATGAAAGCTTATGTTACATCATATTGGGTTTTTGATGTTAGCGGACCGCACAAGGTGTGTGTGTGTGTGTGTGTGTGTGTGTGTGTGTGTGTGTGTGTGTGTGTGTGTGTGTGTGTGTGTGTGCAGAAGAAAATGATGGAAAAAGTGGTTCCTGTGAGTTTGACTTCTATATTTAAGATGTCTCTGATATGTTTGTGTGTGAACAGAGTCCACGGATAACGCCAGTGTGAACTTTGTCAAGTACAAGGGAGACTATTATGTCAGCACAGAAACCAACTACATGAGACGAGTAGATCCACAGAGCCTGGAGACAAAGGAGAAGGTGAGTCAGTGGAACAGATATTAAAGTCTCTTCTGAATACTGGTGCTGATAAACGGTCACAGGGCAAAGAAAATGAATGGTGGGCGACTTTTGATCATGATAATGAGGACAAGGAAGATGATGATGCTGTCTGTTTTAGGTCGACTGGAGTCAATACATTGCTGTGAACTCGGCGACAGCTCACCCACACTATGACCGTGACGGAGCCACGTACAACATGGGCAACTCCTTCGGAAAAAGCGGTAACCTTCGTTTCCTCCCTTCCCATCTTCCTATCTACCAACAGTGTTTGGAGGGTTACTTAAAAATGTAATCCGTTGCAATTACTAATTAGCTGTAAAGCAACCTAATCTGAGTACCAACATATAAAAGTATTGAAACCTGATACTGATACTTTCCGTTACTTTTGGATTACCTGATAATCAAAGGACAATGTAACCTTGCAAAGAAGAAACCAAGATATCTAGTATAACAAATGTGTCCTCTACTCAAGATTTTAGAAAAACCTGCCTTTCCTGAAGCATTTAAACGCAGCAATGAAACACATGAGCACATACTACAGTTTAGAAAAGCAGAAATGAAATCTGAGCTACCAGAAAATGCTTTCAAACATACCGTTACACTTACAGACACTATTCATGAACAAATCGGTTCACCTACTGAATTAAGTAAGTACCAAAGAAAGTGAATACCATAAAGCAAACTCAGGCAGAAGGCGTATAGATTCACTTATACTTCTTTAACAAGAACCACAATATTCTCTCAGTTCTTTTTTCCTAACATTGTAATCCTGCTATATCCCCAATATTTAGACATTTAACAGTAATCTAAATACGTCTGTTTGTATCTAACTGTAAGAGAATAAAGTTTTTTTGTATTTTATACGTAATCCCGTTACATGTAATTCGTTACTTCCCAAGCTTGCCTACCAAACATTATCAGTATTTACATAAATATCCTTATGCTATCTATCCCAAATAATGCTGTGCAACATCATTTGTTTTTGGTCCTCCTCAGGTTTCTTCTACAACATCATCCGTGTTCCTCCTCCTGAGGAGAACGCAGCGAAGGAGGACTCAGCAGATCTGACTGGAGCCACAGTGATCTGCTCCATCCGTGCAGCTGAACCCAGGAAACCTTCTTATTATCACAGCTTTGGTGAGATACTGTCTTCAGTACAACAAAGACCTTCTTTAAGTTGCATGTTGGATGTAAACTGAAGTGGAATTAATGAGTTCTATGCGAGGCTTTGTTTTCCGCCCGCACTGACAGGGTAAGTCTATTTCACTGAAGGCGAGAGTCACCCTTTTTTTCCCGTGCTCTTATTAATTACTCATTTGAATTCTAGTCTCGCCCTGCTTCTTTTTGACAATCACAGCTCCTTTGTCTTTCTGTTCAGCTTTCACTATCTCTCTCTGTCTATAACTTTGCTTCTGACTCACACTCAAAGTACACACTTTCTCGTACCCTCTGTGTCAGTCCTAGAAACATTTAATCTGTTAGAAAAGACATAATTATAACTTTTTTCTACTCTAGTTTCTTCCATTGCTTAACTCCAAAAAGCAAGGCTTCCAAGATGCTGGTAGAAAGTGTGTAAAAGTGTTTGATGCTTTTTTTTGTAAATCAGCTTTTACTGTTATATGCCTTCAGTCAGGTAGGTTACAGATAGATGAAACCCCTCTTTAATGCTCACACATGCAGAGCACACATGCACACACAGTGAAAGTTGGAGTCTAGTACTAGGAGCAGTGCTTATAAATCTTTTTGGGGTATTTCCCTTTCCTGTAGTTATTATGTATGTTTTTGTGAATGTAAATAGTCTGCAAAGGCTAAAATCCCAAAGTCCCTCCCCCCTCCGCCTGAAACGCCTCCATTGGGCTCCTTTGTTTACTTCCGTACATCGTGACATCACTATGTAACACTCACGCTTTTATTGGCTAGCGCTCCAAGACATTTTACATGAAAGGGTAAGGGGCGGGACATCTCTAAACGGTTGGCCAATCACAACAGAGCCGGCCAGCTAACCAATCAGAGCAGACTAGGCTCTGGTTTCAGACAGAGGGTGAACAGAGGTGCTGCAGCACAGGCAGTGTGAGAGAAATAAAGAGCTTTTTGAACATTAAAGCATGGAGACATGTCCCAGTTACCTCAACTACCTGTAACGATATGATTGGATGTTGCTGGTCAGCTGATAGCCAAGCAGTTGATTAAAAAAACGACTGATAGTGAAGCATGTGAGCTGATGTCAATCGGCTTACGCCAGCACATCCTCATTGTTCTGCCTGATGTAGCACAATGTTTGGTTGTTGTACTGCACCAGTTCCCTGATAACATCTCAGTGTATATTTCCGGCAGACCACCCTTTCTCTGCCAGACTGTCTGGCTCCAAGAAATCTCAAAAGTGGTGGACCATTTTACGGTTAGACAAGGCAGCACCTAATTACGTCTGTCAGTGTAGTTACAGTGGAAAGGGTTATGTTTAGCCCCTATTTGAACTGTGTATCTGCTACAGTAGCACAACATTTTGTCTCGAAGGTCGGTGCTGTGACAGAAATGTTTTAGCTTTTCAAATGTACAGAGTAGCAATGGCCTTCTGAAAAAAAGGATTTATCATTTATGTAAACACTCTTTCGCTTGTCCAACATGATTCAAGATTCAAAGGCTTTGCTGTCATACAATAGAAGCAGCGTGGTTTTGGCAATGAAAATATGAAGTCCCAAGCTCCTCCAACAGTACAAAATAAATATACCTAACACAACAATGTCAAGATAAGAAATAAATAAATATATATATGAGGTAGAAAAGTGTAAATATGTTATATCGTAAAATAGTGCAAGGAGAAACTGAAATATAAATAAAGCAAAGTTAAACGCTGCTTATTGCTATAATAAATAAATAAATACGTTAGCTGTATACAGATGTATAAACATATGAAGGAGAAGGCAGTTCACAGAGCTCAGGAGTTTAACAGTCTTATGGCCTGTGGGATAAAACGAAGACAAAATCCGTCTCACATCATCCTGAATAATGGTGTCATTTTCAGTTGACATCAAGACATTAATGTCCTACCACTTACCCCGGACTGTAATTTGGTTCCCAGCTAACTAACTACTGAAATAATATTGACAGTTAATGTGTCCTTGAAATAATAAGCTCACCAACTTGATGCGTTTGTGAAAATGTAATGATATATGTGGGGTAATGATAAAAGAAGAACTTGTCAAAATCAATAAAAGAATTATACAAAAATCTAACTGAAATGTATAATCCCACCACGATTAAGAATTTACTTTATTAATCCT
Organism: Notothenia coriiceps; assembly: GCF_000735185.1. NCBI lineage: Eukaryota > Metazoa > Chordata > Actinopteri > Perciformes > Nototheniidae > Notothenia > Notothenia coriiceps. The sequence continues at coordinate 522,943 of NW_011337184.1, forward strand.
AAAGAGGAAATTCAGTTTTTTTATTTATTTACTTTACGTCACAGACGAAGCACCAACATATACACATGCACAAACACGACCCGTACACATGATCAGTGGAGAGGTGTCAGAGCAAAGAGGCCACAAATGGTTCAGCGCCAATTCGTTTTTTTTCTTCTTTTGCCTTGCTAAAGGGCACATCAGCAGTCAACTGGAGGCGAACTTGCACCTCTCTACCTGTCTGCACTTTGTATTTTGGTCCCACTAGAACGCGTGACCCTTTTGGTTCCCATGCTAAGACAGGCCTAACATGATTGACACTGCCTTGATTAGTCAAGCTTCAAAACATGATATATGATACGAGAGAGGCTGTGTGGCGCAGTGGACTAGTGCGTTGGTGTTCGGATCAAATTGTCACAGGTTCAAACCCCACTGCAATCAGCATGTCGTTGTGTCCCTGGGACTCTTCACCCCAAATTGCCCCTGTGGGAATTGTCCATATTATTGAGTATGTAAGCCGCTTTGGATAAAAGTGTCTAACAAGTAACATGTAATGTAATATGTTACTGACATATGATTTAAAAAGACGTGTCAATAATGTGTTTTTGTATTGAATAAATGTCCTCCCGTGTGTCTCCAGTCATGTCGGAGAACTACATCGTGTTCATTGAGCAGCCGATCAAGCTGGACCTGCTGAAGTTCATGCTGTATCAAATCCAAGGAAAGAGCTTTCATAAAGTCATGACCTGGGAGCCTCAGTGCGAAACCATCTTCCACCTGGTCGACAAGCACACTGGCGAGGTGAGTTAATCCGGCAGCAGACACGCAGGAAAGTGTGAGGTAGAAAACACACGTTTGCTGAATAGCCAGAAACCAAAAAAAGGAAAGCTGCGAGCTAATCTCTTCACGCCTGGCAGAGCTTTTTCCTTATTTATTTTGATGAAGTCACACTCTGACGGTGTAGCTTTTCCTCATACATTGTTACTCTCAATTTTCTCATCTCATTAGACAGCATACCCATTAAGCATACTATATCAAACGTTCATAATGTGAATGTACAACACTATAACAGCAGTGTGTGGGAGGGGGCTTGTCCTCAAATGTTAAAAATAACCAACAAAAGAGAAAGCTTTGTTTATTCGAAAGCATTAATTATCCTTTGTCATTTTGGTAATGTTTTGCTGGTTGTTCCCACAGGAGAGTGAGGTGAGGTACCGGGCAGCCCCCATGTTCACACTGCATCAGATCAATGCCTTTGAAGACAACGGGATGTTGGTGATGGACATGTGCTGCGGGGACGATGGTGAGGTCATCGGAGACTTCACACTGGAGAACCTCAGGAGAGGCGCCGGAGAGGAAATGGACAAGGTGAATACATGTCAGCAGGAGGTTAAGGGTATCTTTGGCTCTAACTAAATGATCGTGACTGATTGTCATATAGTGGTGTTTCTGTTAGACCATTATGCCACCATTTGTCTGCTAACATGTCGGTTTGCATTTTTAACATTATCATTAATTTCTTCATCAACTTAGTTTTTACTTAAATCATTATCTACAAAAAATAAATAAATAAAGAAACGTGAATCAGGATTTTGAGATTTGTGGTTCCAGCTTTGTCCTTCAAGGCCATTTCCGCCTCCCTTTATTTGTTTGTCTCTCTGTTCTCTATCTGATTGTCATTATTTTCATTTGACTTTCTCTCTGTCATTCATGAGTTAGTGCTGCAATTTTACTTTAATCAAAAACATTCTCACCTGAAAATAATATAAAACATCCTCCAGACTGTCATAAGAAAAGCCAGATTTCTTTGTCAGTGTTTTGTATCTGTTTGGGTTTGATTGTTACTGAGGTTGCATTGCACCTTTCAGTCAAATCAGCCACACTTTTTCATGTCTGTCTGTCTGATTTCATCTGGCAGTTCTACAACTCGTTGTGCAGAAACCTCCCGAGGAGATATGTCCTACCCCTGACTGTGGACAAGGAAACTCCTTTGGATCAAAACCTTGTCACTGGGTATAAAGCCACAGCAAAGAAAACAAAAGCAAAAGAGGTACGATTAAACAGAGTGCTGTCCGGTCACTGTATATACAAAGTATTATGTTTAACTGTACATTACATTCAAACTGGTTTTCAAGTCAAAATGGAGGCCTATAATCATGAAAAATACAGCTATTCACTCCCACTCTGTGCAATTATCTGGCGCGCTGAAACACTGAAGGTACTTTAACAAGATTGTTACTTCATGACGTTCAGCAGATAAACATGAAGTCCACTGAACAATTGCCATTTAACAGCTAATACACACACACACACACACACACACACACACACACACACACACACACACACACACACACACACACACACACACACACACACACACACACACACACACACGCACACACGCACACACGCACACACACACACACACACACACACACACACACGCACAAACGCACACACGCACGCACGCACGCACGCACACACACACACACACACTGTCCAACATTTTCTTGTGGCAGAACAAAGCTGAAACGTTAAAAGGAAATGTGATGTTTTAGTTGTCATGACTACCTGAGTGACACTAGCCTCAGTGAGAGTGGAGCGATGTTCATGTAACGAATTAGTGAAAACACAGCTGTGAACATGGCTACCACAGTCCCTGAGGGCAAATATAAAGAAAAAAGTGATTTGTTATTGCAATTGAAGGAAGATATATATTTTTTAAATAAAGCAATCGATTTATAACTCAATACGGAAATCAATTTCTGTCAACTTGTGCTGGTATCCATTTACTGAATTGAGAGAAAAATACAATATTAATTCCAGCATAGGTGTCATGTTTTTACTCTGGGGACATTTCCAGGCCACTTTTCGAAATGTTGTCGAAAAAGTAAAAATGTTTAACATACGTTCTGAAAAAATTACTTTCTCCAACAAACGTTAATTTAAAACATGAAATAATAAACCGATCAGAAACTTCAAACATTCCTCGACTAAGTGTTCTTGTTTTTCCCAATCTTGGTAAATATATATGTTAATCTGATTCCCTTACATTGCCTAAAAGTGTATATGTTGAAGACCATTTAATCATTAAATCTTCTGACCCCCTATCCCCACCACTTCTTACCACAAAGTGACGCCCTTGATTCCAGCAACAGTGTACATTAAGTCAGGTCTACTTGGTTGCCTTTTTGTATGTAAAAGTTAGAGTGAAAGTGATAAATGTCACTTTGTTCTATAACCCTCCAGGTTTACATGACCCACGAGGAACTTTACGATGATGAGCTGCTGCAGTACGGGGGCCTCGAGTTCCCTCAGATCAACTACGACCAGTACAACGGAAAACCCTACCGCTACTTCTACTCCTGCGGCTTCGGACACTGCTTCAGTGACTCCCTGCTCAAAATGGATGTCCACACCAAGGAGCTTAAGGTCTCTATTAATCAAAGAGTTCTTAGGAAGTCTTCATTGTTAGCTGTTCACATCAAAGTTACTTCTGCTGCTGCTTCTCTATCACTGAGAGCAGGAGGTTGGGAGTTGGTTTTATAACATGAAACGGCTCCGAGTGAAGGGGATGTTCATGTAATCTTCCCTTTCTAGGTGTGGCGTTATCCCGGCTTGTACCCGTCTGAGCCTGTCTTTGTTGCGTCGCCCAAAGCTACCGAGGAAGATGATGGGGTAGTCTTGTCAGTCATCATTACACCCAGAGAAGTATGTTCACAAAAATCACAACAGCAAAACAATCCACCACAGAAGCAGCACATAATGTTGACTTAGACAGCAATCAATTAAATCATTATGACGTTAGAATGTAGCAAAGCACTTTGACATAGTAATTAAAGTATCACAATAATTTTACATTTCCATAGAGAAGACCAACAGTTTGGTGCTTTCCCTATCATTGTTGTGAAAAGGGTGTTCTGTGACCCGTCTATTTACATTACCTAATTAATTTCTTCTGTTTCCAGGAGAAAAGCACTTTCCTGCTCATTCTGGATGCCAAGACCTTCACTGAGCTGGGCAGAGCAGAGGTCCCCGTCAATATCCCGTACGGGACCCACGGCGTGTTTAACCTCAAGGGCTAGACGTACCACCGTTTGGAGCTCTGTGGAAAATTAAATCTATTTATCCACAGAGCACTCATCAAAATCAATATGGTTTATGCCATTGATGTTAAAATTCCGAAACTCTAAAAGAAATAAGAACAGAAATAAGAACTGCAAGGAAATGCCCATTTGTTTGTGCCTCCTCGATAAGAACAGGTACATGTCCTCGCTGTGTACTTCCATTACAGTCAGATAGATAGAAATCTAACAACACAGAAAGCCCAGCATGGCATCAGCACACTGATAAAATGTGTCCTCTAAGTGTTTTTACAGTATATGCTCTTTTGTAACAGCCTTTAGACGATGTCTAGAGCCCCTGGCCGATAGCGCTTATTTTGAAGGACTGCTACTTGAATCATCTTGAAAAACCATAAAACAAAACATAAGTCAATACTTAAATTGAAATAAAACCCATTTCCCCCTTTTTTCTGTATAAACCCAAAGTGTTTTTGCATCATCACGCCACTGGAAACGCTATACTCCCACTGAGAACGGTGCAGCACTTAGGATACATAAAAATGCATCAGAGGAAATTCAATTTCTGTCAAAGTAATGTGATAGAAATGGACAACGTCTGAAATGCCTGGAAAACAAATGGATCTAACTGGTCGATAGCCTCCAGAGAGTCTAGCGGAGGTCATATCAGAAATGGAGCGCTTTTTATACGCTCAAAACAACCCAAAACAAAGTTGACACACACATAAACACTGACATGTAGGACCTTGTGTGAGACCAGTTTGTTGTTGCATTGTATTAAACTGTGAGCCAAAGGAACAATGCAGAGTGAAGGGAACCGACCGCACAGAGAGGAAGAAGGAGCCTACAGCTGCACCTGTCACTCCACCGTATCTGCAGCCATCAGTTATATTTCCCCTCACTTTGGTTTAAATAGATTGATTTTAAATGACTTATGGCTTTGCACCTGATACAGGCACTAATGTCTGTGTGAAAGCAGAGAGGTTTCACATATATTATTTGACCCATATCATTTTTCTCTTTCCCAATATTTCAAAAAAACACTTTCAGTCAAGAGTTACAGTTTTAAAGATATTTTGCAACCTATCCGTAAATAATTCAGGACACTACAGTGCACACACACAGATATATCATTTTTTGCTTCTCCTTTTACACTGAACTCAATACAAAACAGGGAGGAAAAAGAGCTGTTGGGAATTCATGTAATTAATGTAATACTGGGAATTAACTACACTTATGTTTTTGTCATGTTCCCTGCTCAGCCTTGGGCTGTGTCTCCTCATAAGCATGCTGCACAGGTCTCCCAAGATGCACATTAATTAGCCCATAATTCCTAATCTAATCAGTCATGCGTTAGCTCTGTGTGATTTCCTGAGTTTGTGTGTGTGTGCAAATATTGTATGCTTAGGTTCATTAGTACTCTCTCCAACGAGCATGACCTGCCGAGAGAGATACAGCGACCTTTGCCTTCAGATAAATCTCAAGCTAAATTTCCTTTTTTCGCAAATCTGTGAGGAGAAGCAAAACCTTATCAATGTTGCCTAACAACCTTTCAATGTAAAGTATTATAGGGTGAGACATTAAGCACATGGATCAATAGTTTGTTCAATGTGTTGCTCTAGATAGTTAACACTTTAAAGGCTAAATGTGTTGGAATGACCTGGGTGGAGTTTGAATGATTGCTAAACACGCTAACTAGAGTCCTTCCAAATCACTTGTGAATGCACCTTTACTGCAGCAGAAAGAAAATGTGCATGCATCGCATTAGTATGCACATTTTTCCTTTCCAGCATTAACAGTTTCAGACTATCCACGCTCTTATTCGACCCCTGAGAGTATGCCAACCCAACTGCTGTCTCACTAAGCACAAGTTATTGTACAGGGTCTTAACTCTGACTGCCATCTCTATCATTATTTCATATCCGATGAATTCATAATGGTATCATCTATATTCACCATATTAGACACACTTCTCAGAGACAGGCTCTGATTTCCCTCAATAGTAAGAACAATGTCTTCAATATCCAGATTTGTCATTCTATCTTCACGGTCTTGAGTTGTCATGGAGAGAACGGTTGTCTGACATACATATCGTGTGCATCTGTGTGCATAAGAATATGCTTATTTATGAAACCAGTATGGAGCCGTGCATGTGCGTGTGTCTCTCTGTGGGCTGCCTCTAATCGTACACATAAAAAAAAAATGAATACAGATGCTTTATGAAGTCAGAACGGAGCAATGAAATACCCACAGAGGGGGTGAATCGTGCAATGTCAACAAGAATAATGTCCCACCATGGACCTAACAGGCTGGCTCAAGAAAAAAAAATAAAAAGAGAAAAAGATTTATCCATATTGCACAATCATGGGAGGAAATAATGTGATGCCGGAATAGGAATCCACAATGCAACTGTATTTGTTCCATGTGTTCGCAGCTAATGTTTCTCTTGATTGTTTGTGTTACAAGAAATGTCTTCTTCCTCCTGAGCCCACTGCTCAAGCAACTGAAAACTTGAACTGGTTTACATAACTCTTTTTCAGTCATAAATTACTTGAATAACTTTACAGCTTCTTGTTTATTCGTTAAATGAAAAAGGGAATTGCTCCGGTTTTGGACATAGCTGCACAAGGTTGCCATTCTGTGTTGAAAAATGCATTCCTGCTTTAAAGAATTGAAGAAGAGGCTGAATCAGTCACTGCCGCACCATTGCTGGACAGATGCAGGATATAGTCATGGGGGAGGATGATGCTTTTCAGTGTCCTCATAATGACAGAGACTTCAAAAATCTTTGGGGAGAGGAGAATAAGCCCGGGCCAATATAGGCAGAATGAGGCTGATTTTGCCATTATAGCAGCGAGCTGTTTTCCCTCTTGGATGGGAGCCCGGGCTGACAGTCAAACGTCATTATGAGCCAGTGGCCTTGCAGTTTGTCACTGTCAGAGCCTCTAAATAGAGACATTGTTTTCAAGATTTGTAGAGATTTATGACATTCCCTGCATTATTTAAGCGATGATGCACAACAAAGTCATTTCGTCTAATGCAAAGCCACTTGGGAAAATGGCAGATTCTTGTGGGCTTATTTCCTCCGAGCACATATATAATACCAGGCATTGTGCCCGGGTTTTTTTCCGTTTTTTTTTATCTTCCTTTCAATCAGAGGAAACACAGATGTCACGAGAAATTGCTGGACTCTCACTGTAATGAATGATGACATTTTCATCATCTTTGTTGAGTCCACCCTTGAACCCTGTCCATGCAAATTATTAGCATATTTCTCTAAATTGTCGGTAAACCACTAATGTCAGCCAAAAACGAATTTGCTAAATAGCTGAATAGCCTACTATATTAACCCTTGAGCTGGAACACCAGATATTCTTGCCATTGATACATGTTGCCAACAAATTCCTTCCCTTGATTTGCTGCAGTTTTCTTCTCATCTTTCTATAAAAGACTGTGAAGGAGCTTTAACGAAAGATATAGCAATCTTGCAAGAATGATTTTGCACATGAATCTCAGAAATTGTTTCACAAAATGTATAGGCTCTCACAGAAAATCCTGAGGCAATACCCCACAGGAAATACCTCACAGGCCAAGCGAGGTCACTATAATTTCTCCGCTGCCGAGGACCGCAGGTGTATTTCTCCCCAGCTCCCTGCAGAAAGATTACAGACATATCCTGCTGATTTTTCTATAGGGTAAAACATTTTGTATTGAGCCTCGTTGTGACCGGTTGTGACCATAGACTGTATGTGACCCACGTTTTCCAATGAGAGCACCCTCCCCACAGCGCCCTCTGCTGGCGCACAGAAACTCCTCTTTATAAAGTGCCGTGATGCCTCGACACACATGCAGTCAGTGCAAAAGAAGCGTTCACTCCCTCCAGAGGAGCGCACTGCTTTCTGAAGGAGCCAGTGGTTGAGGAGAAAACAATCCAGTCAGCGTTTTGTAGTCACTTTCAGATGACTTCCTCTGCCTCGTTAGAGATATTGGCATAGCTGACAGATCTTTTCACGCCAGTTTAAGGAATGTTTTAGGGAGAAATTGTCTCCAAGGGGCAATTGGAGCGGGCAGTGTGAGCCCTTATAATGCGGAGAGATCAAGTCTCAGTAGTTTGTCGGAATGAACGCAGCGCAGACGGACCCTGAGAAACTGCTCCATGGATTGACTGATTGATTGATTGGCATTTGATTTTACATTTTTCTTCAATATCTGAGGATTTCTTTCTGTGTCGTGGTTAGTGTATTAATAAAAAAAAAAATCGTGGATTACTATTGGGGGTCGAGGATTTTTTTCCGGAGGTGCGTTTTTAAAGAGGATATTTATTTTGTATTTGGTTTTTTAGTTAGGTTACGCACGGGTCAAGGATCCGAAGAGGGGAATTAACCTTTGACAAGGTGGAAATATTCATCGTTTGGACCCTAACTCATCTCTCCAACATGAAGTCTGTCACTGTGTGGATGTGCGTTCACATCTTCCTCCTGCTCTTAGGTGAGAAGTGAAATATGGAAAACATGTATAATTGTGCGCAAATGTGATCAATTCAGGCATTACAAATTACAGGATGGATACATTCTGACATTATTAATGATTGCCAAGGGGCATTTTCTACTGTGTCCACTTTTCTCATGCATGAGTTGCTTGAGGGCAAAATATTCATGCTGCTTTTTATAAATTAATATGTGTGGTCAAATACTGTTATATTTTAGGCGGATCAATTATGTTTAATGTCAAAGATACAAGGCGAAGTTGGTGTATGCGAGTGAAACACTTATTATTTTTGATTCATTAAAAACCCACAGGATGGATCTCATTATTGCCACAGCTTTTAGTCAGTAAAGGAAAATAACTGAGCTTTCACCACACCAGTGTTTGGTTTAATGTGAAAAAATATCATCATCATCATCATCATCATCATCATCATAATTACCATCATGAGTGTCGTCCACAAACGCCAGTGCGTCAGTTTAAGTCATCTGACTGATAAAATATTTTCACAGTTAACTTCATGTGACTCTTTTTCCTTCACGTTGCTCTCTGATACTGATGCAGTGTCCCCTCCCCTCTGAGGGTCGATGCTCAGTATCACCACACGGGGTCTCTCTTGTCATTTCACCAGAATCGCCTGTAGTTAAAGTGTGTGTGTGTGTGTGTGTGTGTGTGTGTGTGTGTGTGTGTGTGTGTGTGTGTGTGTGTGTGTGTGTGTGTGTGTGTGTGTGTGTGTGTGTGTGTTTGTGAGTTTGGATTTTTGGATGTTGACTTATGTCAAACGCAACACCTGACTCATCATTGTTTACTCAAAGCCAGGAGTCATTTTCTGGATGTGATATTGGGAAGCTCACTTTTTTTTCTAAAGGTGAGATAATTAGATACATTTAATTGATCAAGTCTTCCTTTAATTACATGTAATAGGAGCCTGAACGCCGCAGTCTTACTTGTTTTTGGATGCACTAAAGCGAGAACAGAAAATCACTGAATAGTAATTGAACGGGAACTTAACAAGACCCCATGGAGAGATTTATATGTGTAATGTGAACATGAGGAATTTAACTGTCTTGCTGAAAGACGCCTTGGCCTGTGTGGGCATGTCACAGGCCATGAAACCTGTTTATGGGTCCCATATAAAAATAACCCAAAATGAAAGCAGGTTTATGATAGACTTGCATTCACACACACACAAATCCAAAATTCCCCATATTCAAGTGTGATTTCTGAGCCCTTTTTGTCTTGTCACACCAGTCTGTCCCCCAGATGAGTCAGCGAGTTCCTGGGAGACTCCCTCAGCTTTGTCCGTTTCCTTGGCCAGTGGTTCTCCAGGATCTCTGGGCACCGGGTCTGGGCCTGGAGCTCAGCCGGAGTGGGTGGACTGCATCCAGGCGAGTGACATGTGCAACCAGAACCCTTACTGCAGCTCTCGGTACCGGGTGATGCGCCAGTGCCTTGTGGGCAAGGAGAAGGAAGCCATGCTGGACAACAACAGGGAGTGCCAGGCGGCCTTGGAAGTGCTCCTGGTCAGTCCTCTGTATGACTGCCGCTGCAAGAGGGGCATGAAGAAGGAGCTGCAGTGTCTGCAGAACTACTGGACCATCCACATGGGACTCACTGAAGGTAGGAGGCAGGCGGTTTTACTATTCTCTGTCTCACAAATTCACATCAGGTTTAACTGTGTGGCAATTTCACAACCTGCAACGTAATTACACCTCTTTAAATCATGCTTTGTAAAACTACAAATGTATAACTTAGAACTTGCTCCTTCCACATTTCTCACCGTCAGCTCATTATGAACGACCTGGACCTTTAGTGTCATTTGTTTCCTTCTGTATTCCCCCTGTGGCTGTGAATCCAGCTCACACCATGCTAAATGGTTTTGTTCCTGAAAATGCATAGCAGGGCTCTTCATGAGCCTCATGGTCATGCACAGCTACTAGAAGAAGCACTCGCACTGCGGCAGTAAGCAGTCTGTCAAAGTGCAACACACCTCTATAGATGTTAATGTATGTGACTTAGGGTATTCTTTAGCATTATAACATTTATTTTAAATGATTCTTCCAATCTCAACTCAGAGTGTACTTTCCGGGCAAAGACAATAAGGATGCACTCCACACCCTTGTTGATGCCTTATTCCCTCATGCCCTCTTGTAATGATACCCAGAAGCCCTTGATGAAAAATACATGCTTTCCTTCTTTCCTCACCCACTCTAAGGTAATGGAGCTATAATGGGATTACATCACATAGACCTGTTGTGGTGGACTTATTGGTTTTCACCTAAAGTGTTCCATATTAGGTTACAATTGTATACCTCAGTGGCCCTTATGTGTCCACTTACAGTACGCAGCAGGTTAAATAGCACTCTTATTTGAACCTTCTTGTTTGGACGTTGCGAAACATTTAGAGAGCATAAGGCAGCCTCCTGGATTGACATGTCTCTTGGTCCATATGTTTCACATGAAAACATATCTGACTGAATCAGAGCTGATGGAGATGCAGGGCCCATGGGGGATTGGGCTAAAAGTGAGTCCTTAACCCAAGAGCGACATTACTCCATGCTGACACATGGCCGAAGCTTGTGTGACTGATGTCAAGTGTCATGCCATGTAAACATGGAGGACATTACGTGCTCGGCTGTTTTTACACGTGTGGTGGAAATGTTGCGCAGTCTCACAGCTCAGAGCATTCAGGGCTCTTGTGCGACGATACGTGAAGTGATTTGCCAGGACGACTGCTCATAGCACCAGCTATACACTTCATCAGACTGATGGCAGCAGAGGGTCCCTGACATGAGTTCAAGGGAAATGTAATGACATGGACGCTCCCCAGGCCTTCTGCCTTCCTCCCTGTCTTTCTCTCTCGTTCTGAACACTCCGCCCCCCCCATAATGATCTTTCTGGTCTCCCTTTATATATCTCTTTCTCTCGCCTCACCTAAGAAACATGCGGGCGCTCTGCATCACTCCAAGAGTTTGTGTTTGAGTGCATCTTGGAAGTTGTCTAACTGTCAGGGATAGAGACCTCCTGTGCTTGCCCTTCACAGAGTTTTTGTTTCTTCACTCAGCATATGTCTCTCAGCACTGTCCTGTTTTGGCCCTGTCGCCCTCGGAGATAAAACCCGATTTAACACAAACGAAAAGCTCTTAAAGTGCAGCTTTAATCTAATCACGATCCACTGTGCGGTCAAGCATGCTTTTGTTAACTGGAAACAATCTATGTACAACATCCATCTCTGGAAACAAACACGAAGGGTCAAATCCCAACACACCCTCTCCAAATGGTGCTGAACCACTTTGAAAATGATTTGTGGACAACGCAGGAAGGTTTGGATGTAGTTATTGGGTAAGATGATGCGTAATGTAGTTTTGACAAATGTTCTTCTACTGTTATTAAGATATGAATGGCTCGAGAGGAGATGAGATAGAACGATAAGAAAAGTGAGGAACTAAGGACTAAGAAAGTGGAGTAGAGAATGAGAAGGTGGAAGGACAATGATGACAGACAGAAGAGGGCGGAGCTTGTAAAAGACCTGGACATATTGTTGTATTTATGTGATTAAATCAATTTAAAAAAGTTATCTCTTGTGCCTTGAGCATACACATATACTGTATAACCACTTTGCTGCAACCATAAGCCATTATAAAGTGTTTATTCTACTAATTCAATACAATATTAATACAAACAGAGAAGGTACTAGAAAACAAAAGTAGTAGAAGCGGGAGGGCCTAGTCATCCAATTTTAACGTCAAATACAATCATAGACATATATAATATATTCATCTACATATGTCAACACCACTCCCATGCTCTTTGAAAAAGAGTCATATAATATTTATATAAGTTCACTCATAAAGGGTTTACATACACACCCAAACTTCTAGATTTAAGATTCAAGTTTCAAAGCTTTTATTGGTGCACAAAGCTACAGTGTAGAAATGGCAATGAAATTATTCTGACTTGAGCTCCTCCAACAATGCAACATAATGAAATACAAAAATACAAAAATACAAAATAAAAAGTACTGTAAAAAGACTACCGGTATATACATGTCAATAGAATATGGGATGTGTACAAGAACAGAATTTGAAATTAAATAATGTAAACTAAGACAAAATTATACAATTACAAATACAATGTATACAAACACGCACACACACACACACACACACACACACACACACACACACACACACACACACACACACACACACACACACACACACACACACACACACACACACACACACACACACACACACACACACACACACACACGCACACATAACACATCTATATCTGTATATAGCTGTATCTAATGACCCGTGCTGACCGGAGCAGGGAGTCGGCCTCTCGGGTGCCTGCAGGGCTTCAACATCATGTCTGTGAAGAGAACACTGATGTTGACCAGGGACGGACTGGGATTTGAAACGATGCCCTGCTCCCAGATCAGCTCAACGCAAAGCAGCACTATACTCCACTGCCTCGGGCAAGGTTACACTGTGGCAATACCTAATTGAATGTGTGTAGTAATGTTGTTTATTTCTAAAACAGAACCAAGGGGATGTTGTTAACAGTTCAATACAAGTGCACACATGAATGTAATTAATCATGAAAGCTCAGAGTAGAAGGATCCAGTATGTGGGAACAAAATATTACAAAAAAGGGAATTTATGTCAGAGTAAATTAATTGAAGATCTTTTGCTATGACTTCATAAATGTTAAACATAACATCATACAGCTGAGCTTTTTTTAGAAGCCTATCTTCTGCTAGGCTGCATATTTGACACCAGTTTTGTCTTTAATGTGGAACATTTTTCATTTTTTTCTGAAGTAAGAAAACGTATGATCATTGGTACAAAATATCTTTTCCGAAATTTTACATAGTGATTACTTTATATATAAAATAAAAATGTGCATTAATACATTTATGAGGGATCGTCTGCACTTCTTGACTTTGTCATAATTAGACCAAACTGTTTCCATTTTTCATGTGTGAATGAAGGAAGCACTGCCCCTAAGCCTTGAGCGCTGGTACTCGAATAAGAGAGCATTGAATTTGAAATCTGCGCAACTCTTTTATCTAGACAATCATTATTTTCTAGATCAAAAGGACTTCATAAACCAGAGTTTACCACATAAAAGAACTCACAACGAGAATCAAATTGGGGGCAAAGTCATGTGAAGAATAATGAAAAAACCAACCTAATCCAGAGATTCAAACAAGCTTTGAAAGATCTTCATTTTTAAATTCATTGCCTCACCGCGTTGCCTCTTTTTTTATTCCACTGATGTCCTTCAGCAAACATCAAAATGGACGCTAAAGCAAGAAGTAAATACTGAATGATAGGATAGTGTGTTTTTAGAGGTAGGCATCAAGTCTCTTGTTGCAGTATTTTATTTTAGACGTTGCGAGTTGCCTCCACTAATAAAAGACTTGCAGCTTGGATACATTTATGTGTTAAATTATAATTAAGATTAAAACATAAAAAAGGCATAAACAACTTGCCTTTTTTCTCGTGCTGACTTTGGTTGTAAACTTTTGTTTATTTAAATTCTCATTTTGTAAGCCTGCTATTTGCGGAAATTAAAGGGGCCCTATTATGCTAATGTTCAGGTTCTTATTTGTATTTTGTTCCTCTACTGTGACATGTCTCCATTCTTTAATATTCAAAAAGCTCTTTATTGTTCTCATACTGCCTGTGCTGAAGCACCTCTTTTCCCCCTCTGTCTGAAACCAGAGCCCAGTCTGCTCTGATTGGTTAGCTGGCCGGCTCTGTTGTGATTGGGCAACCGCCCCATAGCCTATCACATGAATGTTAAAAAGTGATGTTACTGAAGAAGAGAAAGGAGTCTAATGGAGACTATTCAATAATAATATTGAATAGTCATTTTGAATATTCCAATCCAGGAAGGGAGATTTGAATATTTGCAGACCATTTAAATGGACAACTACATCCATATAACACATATAGGAAAGGGAAAACCCAATAAAACTTAATCGAGCCCCTTTAAATTTCAAAAAAACAAAGGAGAGAAGGGACGTCACCTTGTATGTGAGATGTGTGTTAATCAACCAGCCAATCAACAATCACTTGTGTCCCAAAATCAGGTGGTGGCGCATCAGTTGGTGTAATTGTGTTTTTCTTCAGCCAGTAAACAGTTATCCTTTACCAAAATACATTTCAGATAACATAGATTTAAAATCACAACCACTGCGTCGAACTGGGCGACATGCACCTTTCTTTTTTCTCCCGAGAGTTCTCTCTTGCTATGGTGTGATAACTGAAAATGTCATACTTAGTTGAAAGCAAACCAAAGAGTCTACCCTGAGACTGAAAGGTAATCAATCTTAAGCCAAGTCCAAGCAGACTCACCGTATAATGCCCTGGTGGAACAGGCCCTTAAGTTGCAGTGTGTCCTCTGTCCGTGAGATGGAACTGTAAATTACATTAGCTACAGCAAACAAGGTTCAGACACTTATGAGCAGCATGAGCGTCTCCGGTTACTAAGGTCCATTGAGAGGCCTGAATCTTTAAGTGTTTCAAAGTTGAATTTATGTGATAAAACACAATGCCCCGCTGCTGAGAAAACACTTTACAATACAGAGTGTGGCAACAATGTGAGTTTGATGTTTCCTCTTGAAATACAAGCACCTTTCAGCAGGTGGTGGGCGATATATTTATTTCCCTTTTAAAATACATTATATTCATCTTACTGATATGTGGGGCCAGATTTCATTCTTGATTTCTAAGCTGTTATGGCCCTGCCTTTAGGTTAAACCGTACTGCGCTGAAACCATCAGTAATGGTGCTAATTGTTTCCTATTCATTCTGTTTTCTAAAGGAAAAATGGCAGCTAAATTCGATGCGTCAATGCAGCCGTCCTTGATGGATAATGGGTGGTTTCTGCTCAGAATGGGTCTGAGTTGGTGTGAGGAATGAGGTCTTGCCGTTTGAATCTATAAAAGAAGTAATTACTAAGAGAAGAAACATTGGCTGCTACACACAGGGATATTGTATAGGCAGCTGCGGTTCTCTTACAACCGTGCCCTGGGACTTATGTGGATATAGCCTTGCAGGATTGCAGCAGAATTAGTAATTTAATCGATAAGTTCCACACCTCTAACATGCATTATTTCATAAGCATTAAACCCCAGCCCGGGTCTTCAAGTAGCAATCGAAGTTCTTTTGTGGGGGGCTTTTCAGAGCAGTTTAATTAGCTGAGCGCAACTTTCACTGCAGGGAGAGAAAAGAGAGCTCTCCCACCGGTCATGTGTCAGCTCATTGTGGGAGAAGACTGTATCTTTGCATGAGATGACGAGAATACCAGACGATTTCATGGCATGATTTATTTTCCTCACTTTCAAGAATATCACAGTTGCAAAGGTCACCCATTGAATGTGTCACCACACCATGCTAATACCACAAGTATGGCCCAAATGCTGTGTAAAGTTACCTCAAATTGACAGTGTAAGAATGCTGCACACTTCATAATTGACTTAGGCAGGGAGGGAGAGAAATGGAGAGAGCGAATGATGGGACTCAAGGTGAGGAGAGGACGGTAGATAAATTATAAGAGAGAGAGACAGAGAAACCCAAAGGGTGAAAAAAGAGTGTCATGGGGGGAAACGAAGAGGTGTAGGGGGGGTTACAAAGGTACACAGTATTCCTGGGTGAAACCATCATTACTATGAGCAATGGTAGCAGTCACCGGCCATTACCTTAGCCATCCACTGTCATAAGCAGAACATTTTTCCAGCCGGCCCGGCATGTCAGGGGAAAGGGAAGCAGGCTCCTGCATGCTGAATATGTCCTCTCTGCTTCCTCCCTCCCCTCACACTCGCTAGGTGGCTACTTCATCATCAGAGGAAGGCCCCGTCGATAGCCTCTGGATGTGATCAATAGGATCTTTCAGAGCATTCCCAATCTCTTCCTCCTCCTTTTAAACCTTTTTTTATCTTCCATACCAAAAAGGATCAGTGAAATATGATGACAAAACAGGCTGTGTTTGTCCGCGTAAATCTGTCTGATGATTTTCCACACTGAAAGGTGAAGTGCCTCAGAGGACTCCCATTCACCAGGAGGCTGTATAGAGAGTGTGACAGAGCGGCCAGGTATAGCGGGGTTTAGATTATAGCGGAGTGAGTTCTCAGGCTCTCTATCAGAGGGGAGAGTGAGTGACGGCCCATTCTGCTCGGTGAATGCTGTCATGATGTGGGCATTAAGATTCACTCATGGCAGGAAGGTTCAGGGCGTCTCTGAATGAAAGCGCGTCGCTGAAGTCAACTAGCAGGCCCGGCGGCTGTCATCTCAGCATGGGGACTTCCATTTCTCTCTCTGTGTTTCTCACGCTCCACATCATTAATTGAAATAGCTGCTTGTTGGAATAAGTCAGCCAAGTTTTTCAGAGCTAGGGGCCAAACACTTTTTATTTATATAGATAGATCATTTGGATCGTTATCATTCTGTTATCTATTCTATACAGCGGCAGTACTTACATTTCACAGTTAATGTTTCAGTTGCTTAATGTCGATAATTCAACATAAATATACAGTATCCAAAATGGGGTTTTCTATTCTTTCAAATTATGTAAAATGTTTAATTTTGAGGCTTATATTTTGCTGCCTGTTTTTAATGTTCTTCCGAATATGTAAGTAAATACTCAAGTATAGTACTTAAGTACTTTTTTGACACAATTTTTACTTTATTTGAGTATTTCCATATATTGCGACTTTATACTTTAACTCACATACCACATTTCAGAGTAAAATAATGTACATTTGACCAATTAAATGTATTTTAACACTCACAGTTACGAGTTACTTTCTACATATAAAAACACATGATGATATAATGCAGTACTGTACTACTGCACAGTATTTCTAGTATCTACATTTGGTCCATATCAAACTAAAATGATCTTAAATGTACAAAACAGGATAATATGATAACCATAATAATATAATGCTGTAAACGGATCCATTCTGCATTACGAGTACTTTTACTTTCGATACTTAAAATACATTAAGCAGATAATACTTGAGTACTTTATATTATTGTAAAATGGGTTATTGTGCAGAATGACTACTTTTCTGCACAATAATTCTGCACTACTTTTTGTACTTTAAGTATCTTTTGATGTCAATACATTTGTACTTTTACTTAAGTATTGTTGGAAATCAGGACTTTTACTTGAAGTGGAGTATTTTAAGACCATAGTATTTGTACTTTTACTTAAGTAAAGGGCCTGAGTACTTCTTCAAACACTGTTGCTAAGCTATAAGATGCTATTTACTGAAGCTGTGTAGCATTTACACAAGATGAAGTGTTCAGTACCAGACACCAGGTATTAAAATGCTGATTTAAGAAAGCAGGTGTGTAACTATTCATACTAACATTACATCCACACAGCCAAAAGGCATGTCTGAACGTTTCAGCACTCATTTCCTCAGCTGTGTTTGCCCACCACGCCACACGGATTGAAATTGTGACTTGAAATATTATTCAGAGCTAATCCAATATTCTATTTGTATGGTTTGGAATTGAGTTTAAAATGTCAATACCACTTCAAACGCTAAGCCGCTAACTGAATTTATGCCTCAACTTGGGTTCTGTTAAACACTATTCGAGAAAAAAAGATGCATTTGTATCATTTTATCTTTCCCCTTCTTGAAATGAGCACATTATGGGAGGGATTTGAGAGGAAACATTAATGCATTTTTATCGTAATGCAATAAAAATGTGAATTGTCATTTCCCCAGTGTTCCGTCTAATACGTTTCTATAGAACACAAGGATGCTTTGAGGAGTGCTTTAAAGAGGAAGCTGTTGTGATAAGCCTGACAGCTCGTTTGCAACATTTGGCGAGCTGTGATGAGAAAAGGCTCGGTCACCTTTTGTCACCGGCCGAGTTCGTGCTAAAACCAGCAGGACTCTGAAGGAGACCTCCGGCTGCGCTCCAGGCTGTGCTTTGCTTTATGTGATTAATGTAACAACAGAAGTGCTGTTGCAGTACATTGTTATTATTTGAATAACAAGTAATATTACAATTTGGTCTTTTCACAACATTGCCTGCAGCAAAACCGGGCTACGATATTAAATCAACATTCATAATAAATAGTAACACAATCAGCAGAGGTCACCTTTAAAAAAAACAAAACAAAGTAAATGACAGTATTTAAAAACGACTCTGCCTCAGGAACAAAAACGGGTTGCCAAGAAAGTCACAAAAAAATCCATACAGGATAATTTTCATCACCCAAGGAGTTTAGCTTCGTTGATAATGCATATGAAAAGGATGAGTGATGGCGCCTAACGGCTTCATAAAACCCCTCATGGCGAAGGAAAACTCTTAAAGCAGAATTCCTCCCTCGCTGTAACCAGGAAAAGGCCTGCCTGTCTGAGCCGTGCCGGTCATGCTCCACACTGTCAGAGCAAATGAAGTCAAACGGAGGCTTAATTACAGCGATAAGTTGTTGCCCTGTGGCTGAAAACATTGTATCGCTAAACAGCTGGGAAGAATTTTCTATTATTGATGCATAATTGGGTCCAAGATGACTGTCAAAGTCGAGCACCTTTTGGGTAAAAGCACAACAAGGCCTCCTGCTGTCCTCACAACCTACGGGTGTGTGTGTTTATACTGTGTTTTGCAGTTTTATGATTCAGTAAGGCTCGTAACATCCATGTAAATAAGCTTTTCATATTTAGTAACTACAGCTACTATTGTGGTTTGACATTCTTTTATAGGGTCGCCAAAGTGCACTCTACACTTCTGCTCATGAAGTTTAATGTGCCTTAACACTTCTTGATCCCAGGCTGATTGTGCACTGAAGCTTCCCTGCGTTGGAAGAAGCTGCCAGAACAAAAATGCTAAACAACCTCATAACAATTTGTTTTGCTGCTGGCAAAAAATAGGGCATCCTTTATTTCCATGTTGCTCTGTGCAGCACAAAGTGTTCTTGTAATGGAAGAAGCATTGCACTTTTCTGTGGAATATTTCCCTCTTTTATAAAAAAAATGACACAATAACTGTCAACTGCTGCAAAAATAAATGTGTGTGTGCTTAGCTGAACTCTTGAAAGGCTTCAGAAGGTAATGGTTGTAATTAGACTTACTGAGAGATCTCCAGCATCTGTCTCTTGGCAGAAATGTCAAAACTAACATGAAATGGCTGACGCAAAGTCAGCTGGAAAACATTAAAACAGAGGTACAATTTCAAATACATTATTCTGTCTATAAATCTTTGTGGCTCAGGGAAGAGTGGTGGTTCTATCCCCAGTCAACATGTCAAAGTGTCCTCGTTGAAGATACTTCAGATTAATCCCAGATTGATCCCGGTATCCAACAGTGTGTGAAGTGTTTGAATGTTAGTCTCCCTGAGCAGTGGTGGAAAGTACCACTAAGTATGTAAGCACATTTCAGGTACTTCTACTTTACTTGAAGATTTCCATTTGCTACTAATTTATACTTTTACTCCACCACCATCTCAGAAAGAAATATTGTATGTTTTGCTCCACTTCATTTATTTGACAATTCCCGAGTTACTTCTCACACAAGTAACATGATGTGTTTATGAATACAAGTATCGAGTCAAAAAGTGTCCAAAATGTGTTTATATGTATTTGTTAATTGTTAATGTACATTTTTAAAAGAGACATTCTGCACTATGAATACTTTTTCTTTTGACACATTTTGTTGCTAACACATCTGTAAATCTTTGGGACTTTTGTCTTATTTTTAGACTGTGGTATTAGTACTTTTACTAAAGTAAGGTATCTGAGTACTTCTTCCACCACTGTCCCTGAGCAGGTGGAACCTTTACTGGCAGCTTCTGCCTCTGTATGAATGCTGACTTATATAAAGCGCTTTGAGAGGTTGCAAATACTGAACAGAGCTATATAAATACAGCCTATTTACCGTATCCTTCAATACACAAACAGAACACACAAACAAGACATGTGCATTGATTACACACAACACGTTAGGTGATTCGAGTTACAAAGTATGTGTTACTCCTCTCCCCTCCGATTGCTTGCCGATGTTTTTCTTTATCTTCTCACCGGTCTGCCTCTCCTTTTCTCTCTCTTAAACACACTTACAATCCTCACTTGTGCCAGATGTCAATAGCAATGTGCTCAGAGAATGGCAGGCTGAGCTGTTCCATCTTGTTATGATTGTCATTATTGATTGATAGTGGAGATGTAGGGCTCGGCGTACAGCGGCGACCTTGCAAGTACGCTGGTCTGAGGCTGTTTTTCTTTACTCTGTGGACAACGAACATTCCCTTTCTAAATTCCTTTAATTATCCAACTTTAGTCATTCCCTTTGAACTGTGTGCCAATGTGCATTATTTCCTGTGCTTTTGATTAGTTTTAATGGAGAACATACTGCTACACACACACACACACACACACACGCACGCACGCACGCACGCACGCACGCACGCACATACACACACACACACACACACACACACACACACACACACACACACACACACACACACACACACACACACACACATTGATGTCACTTATACACATCTTCATGTATGTACTTAAACATTTTTTTCTTAATGTTCTAAAATTCTTTGGGCCTCTGTCAGTCCCGTGCCCTTAGAATCGTCCTAAGTTTTCACCGC
>NW_011337184.1:544169-544409 GCF_000735185.1 Notothenia coriiceps
CAGGGATTTTGGGCCCCATGAAAATATATCATTGGTACTTAAACATTTTTTTCTTAATGTTCTAAAATTCTTTGGGCCTCTGTCAGTCCCGTGCCCTTAGAATCGTCCTAAGTTTTCACCGCCTTATGGTGCCCCTAAACACATACACACACACACACACACACACACACACACACACACACACACACACACACACACACACACACACACACACACACACACACACACACACACACTCAC
>NW_011337184.1:544449-552377 GCF_000735185.1 Notothenia coriiceps
CACCGACCGACGACCGACACCGACACACACACACACACACACACACACACACACACACACACACACACACACACACACACACACACACACACACACACACACACACACACACTCCAATATCTCAACCTATTACCCAACTGCTACGAGACAACATTTTATCAGCTTGCATCATCTTCTGGGAAATATATATTATTTTATTTTTATTATTATTTCATTTTTTATTTTTTTATTATCATTATTATTATTATTATTATTATTATTATTATTATTATTATTATTTTTTTTTTTTTAATCTCTCAAATTGTATCAGTGTCCTTTGTTGTGAAGCGCTTCGAGATTTTGTCTTGGCAGATGAGAAGTGATATATAAATTAAATGTATTATTTGTATTAAAGACTCCGTGGACCATGTTGATAAACCAAATGTACTATATCTATTGTTTGGATGTAGTGGTTGGTAGACAGACTGCAGTGTTGTTCCAACAGGTTTCACATTTTCTCATTTGTAGCAGCAGGCCCTCAAACCTTCCTCACAACACCCTGGCTGTGTTTCTGGTGGGATCAGAATGCAAAGCTATTACACACAGGAGGGGTTGTCTCAATCACACCGAATGGCTATGAATTTTAAATTCCGGATTAGGGCCTACAGAGAAGCAGGCGCACGGGAGAGACCCAGTCAGTTGAGTGCTAATCTGATTTAAAACATCTTCTTTTCTCTACAAACAGCTCTGGAAGCACATTGTTGCTGGGGCTTTAATCTTTCAGCTGCTCCCCCAAATCAAACCACAGCACAGACTCTCTCGAAAAAGGAAATTATTCGACCATGATCAACATCCTGTTTTCCATATGAAGAAAATACCAAACCGAGTCAACTGCTGGTCAGCCAGTATACCGGGAAATGACATCATTACAGTTTAATGTGCACTCTCATGTGTTCATGAACTGCATTTCCTTTGAGTTTGTGTGTGTTATTTCAGGTCCTCATAGCTGGAATGAATTCTTATTTCTGTCTTTGCTAATGCTCTGCTGTAATGATGTTTACTTGATTGTTGATTCATCTTTTTACTGTGTTTACAGATGGAGACATGGATGACTCATCCCCGTATGAACCTGTAGCTCCAAGCCGACAACACGATGCATTTCGCCTGGCCTCCATCTCTTCAGGTACCTCAGGTTTAATCTTGAACTAAATACTTGGCGGTTTATTATATGAGTGGAGACTTTTAGAGAGGGTGAAATAAAGGTTCCTTGGACTGAATAAGGAAGTCTAAATAGCCTGGGCTGATCATTCCTCACAGGCCTTTGAAGAGATCGGGTGCTTATCGTTTGATCTGTCTTGACATACGACAGATGTTATGGGCCTGTGGGGTAAACCATATACCCAGTTTATTACTGCACATTTTTCCCGGCTATTGACTCCGCTTTCAGTTTGATTTCCTATTTGGATTACTAATTAAACAGCCCAGCACGCAGCAGGGGAGCTATAGCCTGCGATTTAATTTACTGGTTATTACCGTCACGGTATAACTAATCAATGTGGATCCTATTATGAGACACAGCTACAATGCTTAATGCAGTGCATATAGAAGCTAGTTATACAAAGGGTGTGATTGGACACAGGGACAATGTCTGTCCATTGCCAGAGCTAAAGGCATAGTAACTTGAAAATTAAAGTTTTCTTTTCATGTTCTGAGAACAATTTCTGGAGGATGTTCAATTTTTTCTTTTCAGCCAAAAGCAATTTACAAACAGGGAGAGCACATTTTCCTTTTCATTTGGCTGATGTATCTTGCTTTGTTTTATATCTGGGAGGTACAAGAAAGACACGCTTTTGGTATAATCCCCTTAGCTTGGAATCAGCAGTATATCACTTGTTTGAAATATTAAAAGAAGAAGAAGAGTACAAGATCAAATATGAAAAGGGCAGGCTTTGATTACTTTGGAGTTTTGAGAAACGATGGCACGCTGTCCTCGCTGAAAAAAAACGTGTTCATCTAGAAAACATTCAATAAGAACATTCTCCGCCAAGGTTGCAGATAAATGGGAGGCGTGTGGCGCAGTGGGTTGTGCCTTGGTGTTCGGATCAGGGGAGCACAGGTTCAAACCCCACTGCAGTCAGCATGTCGTTGTGTCCCTGAGACCAAATTGCTCCTGTGGGGATTGCCCATAGTATTGAGTATGTAAGTCGCTTTGGATAAAATCGTCTAACAAGTGACATGTAATGTTATTTTAAAGATAGAAAATGTTTAGATGTTGCATCTACACCAACATACTAATACTGTTATCAACAAATCATGCTGATTAAATANGCGTGTGGCGCAGTGGGTTGTGCCTTGGTGTTCGGATCAGGGGAGCACAGGTTCAAACCCCACTGCAGTCAGCATGTCGTTGTGTCCCTGTGGGGATTGCCCACAGTATTGAGTATGTAAGTCACTTTGGATAAAAGCGTCTAACAAGTGACATGTAATGTTATTTTAAAGATAGAAAATGTTTAGATGTTGCATCTACACCAACATACTAATACTGTTATCAACAAATCATGCTGATTAAATACATGTTTTGTATGGCTTTGTACAAAGAAAAACGTTCAAATTAGTAAGCCACCTGATAACTGAGTGAAGGCCATTTTAATTGATCAATTTAAAATTGCAGAAACTATATTACACTCACGCTTCTATTGGCTAGCGCTCATTATTTTGTATTTGATTGTGTTTTTATTTAGGTCTTAATGTGTACACATGTAAGAATGTGTCTTTGACTGTTTATATATACATATTTTTACATTTTATTATTTTATATACATTTGTTTTTATATTCAGGATTGTGGCAAACAGTATTTCGATCTCTCTGTCTGTACACACAAACTGGAAGATTGACAATAAAGTTTACTTTGACTTGTACGTGATAGGCCAAGGGGCGGAACATCTCTAAGTGGTTGCCCAATCACAACAGAGCCGGCCAGCTAACCAATCAGAGCAGACTGGGCTCTGGTTTCAGACAGAGGGTGAAAAGAGGTGCTGCAGCACAGGCAGTGTGAGANTACCGTGTGCCGATTTTCGTCGGAGGGAGCAGGAGACAGTAGTAGGAATAACCTAGACAGACGACGTAAGCTGTGCCACTTAGTAGTCTAGGAGGTGAAGGCGGGGCGTGAGAGGTCTTGAACCTCAAAGTCCGAGACGTGAAAAAGAGAGGAGTGGAGGGGGGTATGGAGTTTCTGGGCGTGGGATGTCCCCATTGAACCTCTCCCAGCCTCAGGGCTGGGAAACCAGTTTAATTGTGTCCCCGAGGCGGAAGTCCCGAGACAGAAGCAGGGAGGAGAAGAGGACATGTGTTTGAGCGAGCCTTAGTATAATCGGGCGTACCAAAAAGTATGGTGACGATGCGACTTGCTGTGGGTTAATTAAGACAGGAAAGGGTGAGTCTCTGGGTTTCCAGCAACATGGTAGAGGACGAACTGTAGAGAGTCAACCTACAGACGAGTGGGGCAGTTCGAGTTGGAACTGGTTCGACTTGACGAAAAAGAAAGGGCCCTTTCTACACAGGGCAAGAACTGGATTGTTAGTTGTAGCCGTGAGATAACAAAGGGGGCTGAGTCTGACGTTCTTAGGTCCACACTAGGATCTATTGTTTGACAGGAAAGTGACGTTTTGTATATCGACGATGTTGGGCGACGACTCTATGTGAGAAATGTTGCTAGTCCTCTATGCAGGGGGTCGACTGGGTCTTTTCGCTGCGTCCAAGCCAGGTCCGAAAGGCAGTAGAGTGCGGATCTGATGAGTTGAGGGAGGACCGACTAGATGGACGTACACGGTAGGCTGGGAGAAGTCGAGTAGGGTCTTACGTCGCCGAGCAAGACCAGAAGTGGAGGATTTAAGAGGGTGTGGTGTCGGCGAGGAGGCGAGGTAAGTGACCGAAGGGCCATGGACGATTCTTAGGTGAAGTTCTGTGACTATGAACGCATGGTACGACGCTTACCCTAGGACCTGGAATGGATGTAAGGTCCCTGTTACCAATTTTGGCATGTGGTCCAGTGACGTAGCCCAGCCCATGGGCCCAATGGGCTGCCCACTGGGCGTTTTTTTTTTCCACTAAGCGCCCACCCATAAAAAAGTTTGTGAAAAGAAGGCCCAAGCCAAGAACCCATTTTGTTTCTACTAAGCCCCAGCCCAGCGCCCACCCAACGTATTATTTATATAAATTTATTATTATAAATCAAATTACAAATTTAGGAGTCTGAGAGGGGGCGCCCTTGTCTCGTATTGTAGTTGGAGACGTCGCGTATTAGAGAAGACTCGGCGCGGTGTAAGACTTTACCGACTCCACTTCGAGAAGATCGCCTCTTTATGTCGTAAAAGGGTGTGGAAGGAGTTCTCGCTTCTAGGTTGCAGACCCTCGAAACACAGGAGGATCCTACGCTCTCTTATGGTTGAGGGCGCACATACACAGTATATATACACTTGTTACAATGAATGCTCGATAATCAGCTCACGACATATAGGTGTCAGCAGGGGTAAAGTGCTATGTTTATAAGTGGGGGGTGGACCTAATATTCCCCCGGAATGATTTTTAATTTTTTATATTGAAGTTAAAAGCATCAATCTGGTGCACTTTGAGAGCAAAATGAAGAGATCTTTGGATACATCTCTCAACACATATGAAACAGAACTGTAAACAGATTTTATTTTTCTTTATGGATATTTTACTAATCACTCCCCTTTTAAAGTGTATTCTTGTTTTACTGTCATATAGTATTTCATAACTGTTTTTCATTTATTCTCTTATTGTTTTATACCTATAGTGATCATATGAAGGTGTGCCTCGGTAATAATTCTTTACATGAATCGTGAACAAACCGTTTGAGACCCACTGAGATAACTTAGACTAAAGTT
This sequence comes from Notothenia coriiceps, assembly GCF_000735185.1. NCBI lineage: Eukaryota > Metazoa > Chordata > Actinopteri > Perciformes > Nototheniidae > Notothenia > Notothenia coriiceps. Next base: position 549,337 of record NW_011337184.1, read on the forward strand.
AACTATCTAAACACTCAGAGTCCTTTCAGCTTACCTGAGTCCCTCAGTCTGAAAGGAGAGGACATTCCCTTTACCTTGTTGTAGAAACAGCTCCTTATATCCGTTAGTGCAGCTAGCTAAACAGATGCTAACAACACGGTCCCTGGCACCGGTGCGCTCTCTCTCTCTTGCTCGCTTAATCACACTAAATGTGCGCCTGCCACACACACACACACACACACACACACACACACACACACACAGAGCCGAGCTTGAATGAAACACAGAGACCCAGAAGTACTTGTTCTGCACTGTGGCATATTTTTTTCGAATCAATAATTGTTCAAATGATGAATTTCACACACACATAAAAAAAAAAGACACATACATTTAGAGCTATCGTTAGCCTCCGGCTCCGGCTGTCGCTGCACGTCAACATTGCTAACGTTAGCGCTCGATGACTAATTTCGTCAGTTTAGCTGTTACATCTCCTTGTTCTCTCTTGTCCTTTCTCTTTTGAGTGCCGCTCTTGTGCTTTGGTTTGGTGTACATTATAAATGCAAGCTATTCAATCTTTTATAATGCTGCCGAACTTGCTGCTTCTAGCTACAGTACAGTACAGGTTGATTTAACTGTTCACTCGTCACGTAACGTATCACATGACATGAAAGGGAGCAAGGTAATTGGATAGACATATTACAAATTAACTTAGGTTGCTTGGTTACTTTGAAGCCTGTGTGAACCGGTCAATGCCATTGGGGCCCCCAAACAAGTAAGTAAGTATGATTAGGAAAATGCAGTTAATGTCATATTTATAAAAGTACGCAATGCAGAAAAATCTAAAATAAACAAAAAACAACAACACATAACTCAAAGGTCTTTCAATTATATTATAAAACTACTTTAAATGTTTTTGGAAGGCTGTATAGACTGTTGTTTTTATTCAAACATATTAATTTGTAAAGTAACGTGTCAGATTAATAGTGTAAAATATATTTCCCTGTACATTTTAGTGGAGTAGAAGTATAAAGTAAATTGCAAATACCTCAAGTTACAACACTTGAGTATACATTCTACCAGTGGTTAATTGGTTGATTATCTTATATTAGATTAGATTTTAATAGATAAGAAATACGATTTTCATCCCAAAATGGGAAATTGTTGCATTTGCATTGCATGATAATTAAAAATGTAAATGAATATATAAAGTAAATAAATACATAACAAAGGAACGATATATATCTAAATAGTAACTAATGAGCACTCAACAACAAAATATACAAAAAAGAATAAGCTAACCTATCACTAAAGGAACAGGATAAACACGGGAATACAAACAGCACATATTATAACGTATGCAATGTAGTTTCACATTTAAATGAATTGAAGAAGAGTTTAACCAAAAATGTACACATTGTTCTGTGTCATGCAAGGGAAGGGAATAACACTGGAGTCTTGTTATAAATAAAATAAGAACTATGAAGCTGGGAGTTTCCTGTTAGAGGTTGCATGAACAATGCTTCCTGCTATTTTGTAGTCCAAAGAGAAGGCCTACATGTTCTTGTAGATCCATATTAATGCTTCAAAAGTACACACGGCTCAGTTGTCACAGCACGATGAACCTGGCACAGTTAGGGGTCGCTATCAGCGGGCTGATGCTCGCTTCACATCCTTACCACAAAGCACTTTTGGGCCCACTGTCTCCAGGTGTGATGCTGCACACCTGCCCACCTCTCTACACCCTGCTTAAGAAGTCTGGTTATTGCCGCGTGTTGCTCACTCCGGTGACCCGTGACTCTGAGTCGCTATGTCATGCTGTCAGTATCAGGGCAGAGGGCATGGATGTCTGATAGATGATGGAGATGATAGATGGAAGGAGAGTAGAGGTTATAGGGAGGCCAACATGTCAATAAGACAATACTGAACACTGGCTGGAAGTGGAAGGGAATGCTCTGTACCAGAAAGTGAGGAGGCTGTAAATAATACTTTCTTCTACAGAGTACAGTCAAAAGCATCAGTGCAAACACTTTTTTTTCAACTAAGCCTGTACAGTATCTGAAATCTGCTGATGATCACGTGTTGTAAACCATTTTCTAAAAACTAAAAGCTTCAGTAATCACATCCTGTTTCCAGCAATATCCTGAAAGCAGAATGATGGATTGTCACTATAAACATATCTGATACATACATGAGACAAAGCATGGGAGAGAAATGGAGAAGCACAGAGAAGGAAAGAGAACATACAATCAAATCAAATACATTTGTTACAGCCCAATGTCAAAACACATTTGTCTCAGAGGGTTTGACAGATCAACAGACATGCATGACAATGTAAAACGAATATAATAAAATAAGAAGAATATAATACAATTACAAGATAGAAATATAAAATACAAATAAGATAAGAGTAAATTAAATGAATCAAATGCAATAAAAAACAATGAGATGTAGGGTCCAGGAGGCTGTTTTAGGGAAGCCTGAAACCAGCCCTTACTATAGGCTTTATTAAAAAGGAAGGTCTTTAGACTACTCTCACATATGGGGACGCTGTCTGCCTCCCTATCAAAAACAGGAAGCTGGTTCAAAAGAATAAGAGCTTAGTAGCTGAAGCTGTGGGTGTTTCTCAATGTCGAGGAAGGATGCTCCAGAGCCACTATTTCAAGGATGCTACGTCATCGAGTCCCGCCGAAGGACTGTTCCAATGTCCAGGATGCTTGGAATTCTACCGAGGCCGGCGTCCTTCGTTGCGGGAAATTTCGAGGCTGCACATGTGTATCCTCCGCGGTCTTAAAGGTACCATGTCATGCTTTTCTGGTTATTACCCATCCCCTTGTTTACTTCTTGGGTATAGTGACGTATTTCGNCAGGAGCTCCAACAAGCCGTTTAGGACAGAGAGTGAATACACATATTATACAGAGATGCTGTATGAGAAACCAATGTGAGTTTGGAAAATTGCACAATATACATTTATTTTAGTAGACCTCAACAATGGAATTATAATCAGTAGAATTGGCCATGACATGGGACCTTTAAAATCCCCACAATGCTGTGCGCACGGACC